>NW_015387520.1:0-4993 GCF_001527695.2 Protobothrops mucrosquamatus | reverse complement strand
CGTGGGAGTGACGAGTCCCTCCCAACACCGCCCGCGCGGCCGCATTTTGGACTAGCTGGAGCCTCCGGGTGCTCCTCAAGGGAAGCCCCATGTAGAGAGCATTGCAGTAGTCCAGGCGGGAAGTCACAAGGGCATGAGTGACCGTGCGTAAGGCGTCCCGGTCCAGAAACGGCCGCAACTGGCGAATCAGGCGAACCTGGTAAAACGCTCCCCTGGTCACGGCCGACAACTGGTCGTCCAATGTCAACCGTGAATCCAGGAGAACACCCAAGTTGCGGACCCGATCTGAGGGGGCCAAAGTTTCGCCCCCTATAGTCAGCGATGGAATTGTTGTGCTTCACTTAAGAAACTTCTTGCCAATCTACCATACTGTGGCATTTCAATGCCAGGGAAAACATTCTTCAACTCAGCCTTCTAAATAATATATATCTTTCATCGTGGAGATCATCTTTAAACAACTTTTGCTTGGATTGCCTTTTAGAATAATTCTGATTTGTGTTTTACATTTTAATTTGCGGCATTTGTTTGTGGGTTCTTCGGGGACCACTCTCCTGAATTGCCTGTGCAAATTCAGTTATGAATAAAATGAGAGAAAAAATGCAATGCATCCACACTAGAAAATTAAAACAATTTGGGGGCCTCATTCTCCCTATGATTTCATGCATTCCCTTTAGAACGTTGGAAGTAAAAACACTAAGGAAATATGGATTTCTTAAATGCTAGGTTAGGAAATGTTTTCTGCCACATACTGTTATTTGAACTATTCTATAATTGATATTATGCATTTCTATTGCTGTCTCTTATCACTAGGGTCTTCCTGGCCCACCAGGTGAAAAAGGTGAAAACGGTGATGTTGGTCCAATGGTAAGCCATTGTTGTTTTTCTCCTCTAAACACCCCCATAAAGTTGATTCACCAAAAATTGTTCATTATAGTAAGGAGCAAGTTAAACTTACTTTCCCCATTTCCTCCTGTCCTTTGGACCAGACTTATTTTTGTAATTTCATTTGTGTTTTCTCTCTTGCAGGGTCCTCCAGGTCCCCCTGGCCCTAGAGGTCCTCAAGGTCCAAGCGGATCAGATGTAAGAAATACATGAACATCTGATGATGTCCACACACACACATATATAAATGTATGTAGTTTAAGGCATCAATAACACATGACTTACCTTAAATATTCTTTTCATCCAAGGGTCCTCAAGGTCCATCAGGTTCAGCTGGCTCTGTTGGAGGAGTTGGTCAGAAGGTAAGAACATACAGTGAATGTTTTTAAACATTTTATACCATCATCATCATAGGAAGGCCTCTTCCACATGTTTCCAACCTATATGGTCTTGAGCTTTCTTTTGCAAATTGGACTGGCAATACTTGCTGATGTTGTCAACCCATCTTGTTTTAGATCTCTTTCATGGACACTTTTTATCAAGTGGGATCCATTCTATGACTGCCTTGATCCACCTGCCATCAGCTCTTCTTGCTATGTGACCAGCCCATTTCCATTTCAATTCTTTTATTCTCTTGATGATATTGTATACTTTTATTTGTTCTCAAATCCATGTGCAAGACTTTCTATCTTGTCTTATAATGCCAAGCAGGTATCTTTCCATGGCTCTTTGCACCACCCGTAGCTTTTGTATTGATTGTGAGGTTAGTGTCCCTGTTTCACCAGCATATATTAGAAAAGGAAAAAACATAAATTGTATATAAAACATTTTATACCTTATGGAATAGAAAATAAGCATAATCTCTATTTGGTGTTCTACTGAGGCATTGGACTGCAGTGTCGATAAATCGTTGGCAGCAAAAATACATTATCCTAAAGATGATCTTTTGAATTGAGTAATGGTTACATTTTAGGGCATATGTATAAAATTGCATCTAATTAATATCTTGTTCCATAAGTGTCCATAGACTAGGGTTCATTTTGCTGCAAGCATTAGATGTTTGTGACAAAATATATTATTATTATAGTTGGTCTCACAATCAGTCAGATGTTTAGGTTGGATTCAACATTTTTATCCACTTTTCAAGACCTATCTTTGCTTTCTTTTTCACAGTTGTTCTACTTCTATTTGTAAATCTTTGTATTTTGTATTTTTTTTTCAGTTCTTTCTCTTCTGTTGTTTCCAGGTACAGCCATGTCCACTATCCAGACTTTTTGTCTTTCTTATCAATAATTGTTAAGTCTGGAGTGTTATATGGCAGGTGTCCCATTATTATTACTGCCTTTTTGTATACTGTATAACCAAGAAACTACAATAGGTGCAGCAGTATCAAAACTATAGTTACCTTTGTTGAATTATTATTTAAATTTCTTTGTGATCTTGTTGGGGATATAAAGATTTTTTTTAACAAAAAATAGTTTCTCTATAAAAACAAATTGAATATTCCATTTTGTGCAGCATTACCATGGTCAGAATAAATTTGAAGAATAGGGTTAATAACTAGTAAACTGTGCCAGCAGATGTTATATATTAATTTAAAACATGTCTAAAATTTGAATTTGTCAGATTCAGAATCTATCAAAAGATAAGTTTGGATCTTTTCCATTTTTTCTGACGGTAAAGATACTACCCTCTCAAAATCTTTTAAAATATAACTTAAATGTTTTTTTAAATAAATAAATAAAAAAAATATGGGAACTATTACATTATGATTCCCTTTTTTACTTTAAACAGTCACACTCAAGAATTAGGACTTTGGAAACTGAAATTATGTATTTCACGTTTATAGATTCTAAGAGAAATTATATCTCTTTCTATATCTACTTCTATGTATTCAGAGGGGCTGACTACAGGAGTCCTCATGATCCTGGCATTCTGCAGGTGAATTTGGACTAAGTTTGCTAAGTTTCTAGCTGTATGGCCTTTTAAAGTTGGTTAACAATATTGAGACTTATAGAATCAACATATCCACAGGATGTCAAGTTGGAAAAATACTATATACTCAAATTTTGTATTATAACAACATTACAGTACAGGCAATCTTTGACTAATGGTCACAATTGGAAGTGGAACTTCCATTGCTAAGTGTTGCCATTAAATGAGATACACCAGCTTTTATGATTTTTTGCAGTTGTAAGCTAATGTGGCTTTCCCCATTGACTTTGCTTATCAAAAACCTGCTGGGAAGGTCACAAGTGATCATGTGAACCTCCAGGACGCTGCAACCATCATAAATACATGCCAGTTGTCAAATGTTGATCATGTGACTATGAGGATATGGTAACAATTGTAAGTTCAAGGACCAGTCAAAAGTCACTTTTTTCAGTGCCATTGTAAATTCAAATGGTTGGATATGAAGTATTAACGTACAGATATTTCTTAAACTAACAGAACTTCACCTAATGTTATGTCATTTTACATGACCGAAAATAGCATTATATAGTTCTGGAGTAATAACTAATACCTAAAAAATGAAATCAGTTTTTTCTCTGTCTTTTAAACTCATAAACGAGATTTCCCATAGACCTTTGAGAAGATTTCCAAACTATCTTTATCTTCTTGAAGTCCTTGATTTTCCCTCTCTTTTCATGTCTGAAATTTGGCATCAAAGGAAATAAATTCTTCCTATGTTCTTTTTCGAGCACCATCTAGCTCTTTACCCTCCAGTTCAGATCTTTTCATTGTGCAATAACACTGGCCAAAAGTGCAGGTCATACAAATAAGGGATCATTATTTAATCATTGCCAGAAATGGAGACCAAAGGTCCCAGGCTTTTTCTTCCGTTTTCAAAAGAAGGTGCAGCTATTTAATGTGAGCGCCATCTTTCTTCATTTTTAAGAAAACTATAGAGTAAGTAAGTAAAGATTTTACCTTTCCCCTTGCAGTCTATTTTTAATGCATTGCAAGATAATGATTTTACAACCTTTGTCACTTTATCTTCCTTTCCCTAGATTCCCACCCAACAAAATATTTTTCTTGTTAGCATTGCGTCAAAGGAAATGGACGTATACAAATTATCCTCTTTATATTTGAATCAGCCTTTCTAGTTTTAGAAGCTATGCAAATGTTTGGGTGCTGGGTACCCAAGGCTACTACGAAATTCAAGTTTAGAAACTTGTTCAACTTCCCAGGAATATTCATTCCTCTCTCCATAAAAAATCATACAGCAAATTTTCAATCTCTTTGTCTCCTTCCATCCTGCTGTTGAGGAAGCCTTTTTTGTTTAACAGTAAAGCTTCTTTCAGGCTACATTCATCATTCCAGAGAACACAAATCATGGTCTGTTGTAAACAGGGGGAAAACACCCACACACACCCCCACACACACCACATTTTGGTATACTTGCTGCCAAATGGAAAGCAACATTTGATCACATTTTAAAAATGACACAAGAAGAGGATATTATCATCATCATTAGGTCCTGTGCAGAACACATTGGCAGCAAGTGTTTTCCAGCAGTTTTGATGATTTGCAGCAGCCTCTGCATCATCCCAAGGGACATTAATAACCTTAAGACCTTCCTTAAGTGTTTGGTGCCACATTTTTTGAGACTGGCCTCATTTTCTCTTTCCTCCTCAACGTAGAGCAATTTTTTGGATGCTGGTCTTTAGACATATGTAAGATATGGCCAACAAACCGCATTTGACATTCAATCACAGTTCTCGATAGGTGTTCAAAATCTGATCTCTTCATTAGTGATGTGGTCCTGATAGGAGATGTGGAGGATTCTTCTCAAACAGCAGTGTTGGAAAACATTTAATCATTTCCTTTCTTCTTCCGATAATATTCTCATTTTACCAACATTAAGCAAATACAGTTCTTGATACTATTGATACATACAAAATTAGATCTAGACATTTTTCTAGTGTTTATACAAATAACAATAATATTAGTATATAACATCTTTTCTAACCACCTTATATTTTAGTTGTATTTGCAATTAAGATCTGCTTATTGAATCAATTTGATGGTTAATGCCCATCAATAGACATAATGCTACCAAGACATGGACTTGTTCTATAGCCTGGCTACAGACTATTATAGGCATATT
>NW_015387519.1:376795-414008 GCF_001527695.2 Protobothrops mucrosquamatus | reverse complement strand
TGGTAATAGTTTTACAGCCCTTTTCAGCCTCATGAGCATCAACAACCCTCCTCTAGCGTCTCCAGCAATCTCTTTTGACTTGGGTATGCCTGTGTTGTAAAGACCACGTCTGCAGGCATAATGTACCTTTTCCAGCAAAGACACTGAATTTGATCAAGGTGCATAGTGGTTTGTTCAAATCCTGTGAAGATTAAGGAGATGGTTTTGAATACACACACACACACACACACACACACACACACACACACACACTCACTTATCTGAGAAGAAAGCAGTCATCTCATTAGTTCTTAAGGACACAAGAAAAAAGTTGAGAAAACCTCTCTCCTAATAAACTGAAAAATAAACTGGGTTCTAAGGTGAGAGCATTTCTAGACATAAGATTTTTGGAACCTTATCACTTGCTTTTTCAGTAAATCTTATTAAAATGATTACGTGAGAATCCTGCTTTAAGTTGAATTGGATCTCAATAGCCTGGTAATGTGTTCAATAAAGACATGACACAGTTGCATGTTGTTTGTTTAACCAGAATCTCTTTATCTATTAATAGAACTTAGATAAAGCTCTGATCACATTGTAGGTCATGGTACTGCAGGATTATGGATAATTCTAAAGGCTTCATAAACTTTCTCTCATCACTGTAGCAGCCTCCTTTTTACATTTTATTATGGTAGCATAAGAAGAAGCTATTAAAGCTGATCATCCACTAACCCTGCAGAAGTCACAGTATGTTGAAGTTCCTGTTTCTGACCACCTGCTGTAGCTAAAAGCATTGACTGAAAATAGAAACATAGTAATCAGTAGCAAGACAATAATCAAGGTGTAACAGATAATATAGTTTAGGCAATGTTTGCTGCAGAAGCATAACAAGAGCAAATTTTGTAGCAGTAGGTAGGCATTAGTGTTTAAGAATAAAAGCAAAAGAGAGGAACAGTAGTATGTTCGGAGAACATATAAATACCTAATATTCATGACTAAAGCATAAAAATAATATTTTAATGCTATAATTCATTATAATAGCTTTAAGAATTCATTTAATGTCACAACATTTATCTAATCAACAAAATTACTAATAAATAATAAAATTAATCTATTGTCACAATTAACCCTTTAATTTTCATATATCAATACTGGCCTAGTTAATTTTTAGTCCCATCAGAAATAAAAATGATGATTCATATTTTCAAATCATGGCCATTTTTATTACTATCCTTTAACTGACTATACTGTTTGGAAATTTCCTAGAGTCATTCATGAGTGGGTGCAGTTGAAAATTGAACAATAATAGAAATAAAAAAAATTAAATGCAGTTGTGTGGCATAGTAATATGGTTAAGTGAACAACCAGTTTAATGGCATATACTGAATTCATGCACTGCACCAAGGCATTATTGTTTAGTAGCTTGCTTCGCTCATAATGCAGAGCCAAAGCAAACAAATCATATTATGCTTTACTGAACTATGTGAACCTAGTTCTAAAAGGCCATATTTTGATTTTGCATATTTTTATTGATAGATTATAATCTGTGCTCGATAGTCATCATTTGTAGACAACTTTGCAATTATTAAAAAGGTATCAGGTTGACAACTGCTATATTTATTTTATTTCTTCCATTAAATACTCTTCTTATGCCAAGAGGACAAAGGATACAAAGTCATGCATATTAAAAATATGCATGCTATTATAATAGTGCACTAAAGATAGGTGATTCTGTGTCACTGCTTTGTCTAAACCCAAGAACCCAGTTAAGGAAGATATGCCTTGCCCTAACAGAAAGTAATTTTCTACCTCCAGATGATACAGCAGAAATCAGCACAGGTCAATCCTAATTAACAAAGAATATTCTTGTGATTTTCAGCCAAACTAGCCATCCGTACAAAAATACAACAATGTATTCTGAAGTCTATTAATTGAGAATGACTAATGCTGCCTCAAATCAGAAGTAAGTTAGTACAGTAATTCTTAAGGCAGAAAAAAATAGATATGTAAACAATTCAACTCAGTCTTCTTTCCCAGCATGTGGTCAACAGTATTGATTCATCAATTCAGATGGTTTGATACTTTACTGATCACTGAAAAGGAACTGAAAGGTTGCATAGACATCATGCAGTCATAAGGGCTATAAAACAATGTTGTTTATTAGATGTATTTTTATTTTATCGCTGAATCAAATCAGCAGTTACAAACAATAGCAATATACTTCTACCATATTCTACTCCAACCCTTAAGAGCTTAACATTTACATTTAATGAAGCAAACAACAAAATATATATGTCCAAAATGTAAGTTTCTACTGACATTCCAACAGAATTTTCACAAAGAACATGAAAATACAGTATTATAGCTGCTTAATATCTTTAAAACAGCAGCAACATGTGATAACGATAACTTACAATGCCAAATAATTTGATTTCTTTACATTGTTTCAGTCAGTTTGCTCGTTAGCCACCTCTCCCAAATTTATGAAATAATTTTTATTTTATAATACAACAAAAATGGAACCACTCATTATGGCAACCCTTCTCATTCATAATTAGAGCTAGCTTTCTTTCCTCAGGGTTTTGCGGAAGAACAGGGTAGAACGACAACTCATGACCTTCTTCTACCGGTCTACTATTGAAAGTGTTCTCACATATTGTATTGTGGTTTGGTATGCTGGTCTGACAGCCGCGGACAGGAAGGTATTGCAGAGGGTAGTGAGCACGGCACAAGACATCATGGGCTGTTCCCTGACTCCACTGGATGACATCGCCAGGACCTGTTACCTTGGCAGAGTGAAGAAAATTCTCAGGGATGACTCACACACTGGTTAGTACCTTTTTACTCTCCTACCATCGGATAGGACAGTGGTGGCGAACCTATGGCACGGGTGCCAGAGGTGGCACTCAGAGCCCTCTCTGTGGGCACGCGCACCGTTGCCCCAGTCCTGGGCCTTCAGCTGGGTTTTATAAAACCTTTTCACTTTAGGCCTCTGCTGCTGTGTGCAAAAAAAAAAAAAGGTTCAATCAATCAGTCAATTTCAACTTCTCGCGGGGAAAAAAAAAGATATTGCAAAGTTGGAATTGATTGATTGAACTTTTTAATCCCACCCAGTCTGCCGTTACCACCCAACCATGCCCACCCAATGGGCCACACCCACCCGGCACCCGACAATGCATAAGTGGGTTTGGGGTTGCAGTTTGGGCACTCGGTCTCTAAAAGGTTTGCCATCACTGGGATAGGAGATACAGAAACATAGCCAGCCGTACCAACAGGCCAAAGAACAGCTTTTATCCATGGGCTGTCAGGCTTTTGAATGGGACATAACTTTATAACTTTATGCATGACAGACTCGTGAGGCTGGAGTGATGTGCAATTAGTTCACAGGGTGAAATAAGTTGGGGGTTTGTAGTCACCGCGAGTTTGTGGTGAGGGGGGGCACAGATGAAGGCTCAGCCAATTTCACCGTATACATGTTATACTTTGATAATAAAGGGTTTTTTATTATTATTATTATTATTATTATTATTATTATTATTATTATTATTATTATTATTATTATTATTATTATTATTATTATTATTATGTTGCCTACTTATTCGTAGCAAAAAAGTCAAGATGGTGATGGTGGAGCCCTATGAAAGGACTTGATAACTTGCCAAATCCAATCTAAATATCTGTCTGTGAAACCAGCCATAATTTATTAAACTTGTATGCCACCCAACTCTCAATGACTCTGAAGTTGTCCTATCGCACTTTGTCTCCAACTGCACATCTAGGAGATGGAGAGATTGGTTCACACAATCCACACATCTATTTTTGAAATTAATTCAGTGTGCAATATTAAATAAGAGATGTAAGAAAAACCAACAAAATTATGTGAAATGAATATTGATTTGCTGTAAATTAATGTGTAAAATCATAATTAGTGAGTTCATACCTAGCCAGAGGTATGCATGCTCAGCTACTTTTTGTTTCCTTCACATGTTTTTTAAAGTCATTTAAGTTGAGAATACAGACCTAGGTAGAAGTTTCACTAAACTTAGTGGAACTGACTTATGAATAGCATATAGGCAATCTTCACTTAATTACAGTAATTGAGACAGGCAACTCCATCACTAAGCAATGCAATTGTAAAGCATAATGTCATGTGACTGTGCTGACATACAATGGCAGTTGTGGCAATTACAGAGGAAAAATTGTGGTATTTTAATGAGTGGGATGGTTAACATAATATCTATTATAGGTAATTAAATAGCCAACTGTGGAAAGCAATCTCCTGGTTCTGAAACTTAAAAAAATGATGTTATTTTTAGAAATCTTTCATACCCCACATTTGGGGAAATTATTTTTAAAAATTCACATGAGACTTTACATAGAAGCTTTCATCAAAAGGAAAATACATTTCTCCTTAAAATGTGTTTACATTTTATAAAAATTTATTTTTGATACTGCAGATTGTTTATGATCACTTGACCTACTTAGGATGCAATAGATTCCTGCAGATGCTGTAAGACCATATATTGTCCAGGTGAAAAATTATTATAATTATGTGGTCATGATGATGATGATCATCATCATCACTTCAGACTGCCCCAATGAATCCAGTGGTGTCAAATTTTGCAATACAATATGGTTAGAACTGTGTAATTGCTTTTCCTAATTGGGTTTCTCAAGCAATCTTTCCATGCATACATTTTGTTTAATGTTCTATTTTCAATCAATCCTTTCCCTCAATGTATCTGTTAATAATTGAGAACATGAGATTACTATTCTGAAAGTAATTTCATCTGTACATTATTACTCTAGAAAAACCAGGAAATAGTATATTATCTGACACATGCATCAACAGTGAGACAAACACTTACTGTTTCTGGGTCCTATATCCTGTATCTCTTAGCATTTCTAACACATTCTTGTTCAGCACCTTCATTTCTGCTGCCTTATATGGCAGATGGTGCATTCCTTATTTCCAAACTATAATAGGGCAATTGTTGTGCACAGTAGCTGAGTTACCTCAATTTTCTTAAAGGAAAGCAAGACTCGTCAAATTAAGGCTACAAATAGCTGACAAATAAAGATATTCACTATTGAAGACATTCGAAGCAGACAATGGCGAAAGACTTTTGTGCTATTCCCAAGCAAACTACAGGGGAAATCAAGTACCGTAGTCAAACAAGAGTTGAATCTGACTTCAGGCAGTCTTTATCTAGAACAAACTTGGAAGTCATCCTTGGACCTGCCAGTAATGGTGGGCTTGATCTCTATAGCCTTCTGCAAATTTCTCTGGTGCTTCCAAGTCCATAAAACAAAAGATATTTCCAGAAAAGTAGATATAGTAGGACTCATTTTTACATTGTCAAAACAGTCTGAATTCTATCTATATTCTCATCCATACACAGGAATTGAGATGGACTTCAAGCTGAGAAATCCTTATTATTCTAAAACTGGAGGAATGTAATACAAGTAAAAATGGCTATATCAGTTAATTAAATATGATTTCCTGCGGCAACAATACAATCCTACTAATATGAAGTGGGCCCAATCTACAGCAGTCAACAAAGAGTTGTAGAACATTTAAAAGTGAAACTAACAAGTTCATTTAATACAAATAAAAGTTCATTTAATTCAAGTAAATATCAAATGTTAGCATTCTCATATCCCATGCCAAGCACATAAAAAGCACAGCCTATCAGCATCCTTTCTGTGGTCTCCAGACCCCAACTGGGTGATGCCAAAATTTGGAGACCTTTATTATATTTCAGAGGGTTTGATTTGGTCTTAGGGGCAATAAGCCTTGCAAATACTTAAGGCACCTCCCACAGCCCTTAAAATTCCTTAAGCTGTCTCCTAAAATGGATCCTAACCCTATCCAGTTTGGGAATATTACAATGATAGTAGTGCAATGCTGTTTTATGTCTACACATTACACTCCTGTATCTTTTCTCAATCCCTACCTTTTTGTGATCCCAGGTGATAAACAAAACCTGCCATCTTTTTATTGTTTAAATCTTACACAGAAGTCTCGGCTTTGGCTTTCTGCCCAGAATTTCTATGCATTACTATTATGAAAATAAATGTTCAAATAACATTTATATGAACATTAAGTATTTCCGAGTTTGTTTTAGCTATTATAAGAGGAACAACCAAACAGTAAAGGACTGTCATCCATACATGGAATAAAAGAAACAAAACAACCAACTCAAACTTTAAAATCCAGTATGCAAAATGTAAAATACAGGCAATCAATGTAAAACATATTTTCTCCCCCATCTTTCAGATCACATATTGGCTGAAAATCTAGAATGTCCTGCACTTTATCTACAAATCACATTCCTTTTGAAGTTAAATGGATTTTGCCTCTGGAAGAGTTTCTGATAGCCAAGAGCATTGTGTCTAGAGAAACCATTATCCTTCATTCTTCTTTGCAGAGGCTGCAGTGAGTGAAGACAAAGAGAAATCAATTCTTTGAAATCCTATTTGGTTCATTCTTAAAAATATCAATACCTTTCTGGATAATATTTAGTGTAATAATTTTAAAAACTTGAGTATAAGAATATTCAACTGGGGAAAGGATTACAAATCAAAATAAAAACTACTTTAAAAGCAACTGTTTGTCTACAGTATTTCAATTATTTTATCAATTGCTGACTCACTCTGGGAAAATTATATATGGGGAGAAGAAGAGACAATAGCAACTATACTTACTTCAGATTGTAATTCATTAGAACAATCTAACCACAAATAAGGAAATTAGATAACATATAAAGTTCCAATAAACAGTGTGCAATAAATGCTAGGGTTGCTAAAAACAGATACCCTTCGCTGAAACTTATTAGAGAAATTAAATAATCTTTTTCAACATATTCTAGAGTTGCTAATTCATGTCTGTTTCCCTAATAAATCTTACACTGTGAACCATATTCATGGTTTGTTTGTCCTGCACTTATTCAAATCCAATTACCGACTAACTCTATTCAATCTGCAGTGAAGCAACGTCAGAGACCTTATTTATTTCTAAAGTCCATCACCTGTTTCTCATTGCAACCTGTGCCCTCAAGTTTCAATACATATAGAATCATCACATTTTCAAAAGTAAGAAACTTGCCATTAATCAGAGAGACTTTTAATAGTTTTAGCCAGGTTGGTAGGCAACAATAGTTCTTGCTTCATGTAAAAGTTAATTTAAAGCCAATTTTTGCTATTTATGTACTTTTGGGGGCAAATATTATAAACAGAAACAAGGATTGATTTCTTTCAACAATAATTGTTTCAGTTATGCTATGTGATGTTAAATTTATGTTTCTATGCACAAAAAATCTATGCATCTTTCCTGCCATAACGTCTTTTCCCTATAACTGTATTATTATTTTTTTACTTTACATGTGAAAGTATTAGCTAAGCCAAACTAGATCAGGATCATTGCTGTATCGGCAATACGATATGGTGGGTATCCATACAACGTCTTTAGACAACGTTCTGATTAAAACAGTCTGGAACTCTTTAATTACACTGAGCCAGTGAGAGCAAAGCTATTTTTACAGTCAGCATTTCCTTTCCTTCTCACCATTGCTGCCACACACTTTCCCATTAAATGCAACTATTCAAATCAGAACTGATAAATGGTGCCTAGTATACTGTCAGTGATTCCAGGAAAGAGTGAACAGAGTTTGCTTGCTTAGAAAAATAAGCACCATCAACAGTGATGGCATATTTCACACGAACACTGTAAAACTATGGGTCACTTCAACTCTTACTGCACTACTGCATCTCAAATGTTTTCTCTCTCTCACTTTTAATAAATTCTGACATATTACCAGAAACAGTTATGTGCAGATACAATGGCATATTTTATACAACCTGGATATTCAACTTCTCTTCCTTCATAAATCAAGCAACTATTAACAATGTGAAAGAGGCATTCCAGTCATATTTCTACTATCCCAAGTCTAACATCTTGCATCTTTGAGTGTGCCTGTGTTTATATAACACCATTTAAAAATACTTGCATGCATTACGACTTTTCATTCTTGTTTTCCCCTATTGTACTGTTCCTATAACAACCTCCCAGTGAAAACTAATTATTCCTTTTTATTTCTGAGGCTGCTATGTGAAAGTGGCGTCCAACAGTAATTATTTAGATGAACCTCTATATAGGAATGCTGCACAAGACAAAAACAAAACTAAGGATCAGGAAAATTGTGGGAAAAAAAATCTTATTCCTTGCTATGCATGATGGATTGACAGAGCAGCCCACTTTTGGAGGTCACAAGATAGGCATCTCTGCCTGGCCTAGAAAATCCGGGATGGCAGACACAGAACGATTACTGGACAAGAGGATCCCAAGAGAAAAAAAAATCGATGTCCGTTCCAGTGGGTAATCAGTAGCAGAGGCAGCGAGAGATCCGAGCAGAAAGTTTACCTGCAAGGTTACCTTCTGCCCAGATTACCCGCTCCTTCCCCTCCTCCTGCTTGGCCATGGAGGACCGACTATCCCAACCATCTGGAAAGCTTCCACGTAAATCGAGACTGGCAGGCCAACAGCAGAACTAGACACACCAGAAATATTTCCCCGCGGCTCCAGTGCGGGGGGGAGGAGAGGGAACCGGCGTCTCGCAGCACGAAGGAAGGACAGAAAGTCGCCCGAGGAGAAGAAGCCGGGCCCGGGTGTGGCGAGGGGAAGGGAGGAAGCATCCCACCGAGGCGTGGCTGCAGGAGGAGGGCAGGGGCGGAAGGGGGGATCCGGAGAAGGCCTCCCCGGAGGGGGGGGAGGGGAGGAAAGGTGGGGGTGACCCTTCGCCTGAGATGAAAGACGCGCCGGGCGTCACCCGAAGGGCACCCCGGTCTTCCCCGAGTCCCTCGCGAAAGCAAAGCCGCCCCCTTCGCCCTCGCAGCCTCTCGACTGGCCGCGCGAAGGAACCCCCCCCGGCTGGTGGCCGGCCGCAACTCAACCCGGCTGCACTCACGTTCTCCGTGTCCCGCTCGTTGACGGTGGGCAGTGGCGTGCGGGTGGACATCTTGCGCGTGCGGTTGCGCCGCCCTGCAAAGCCGGCCCGGGCCAAGACTGGGAAGGGCCGGCCCCACGACCGCCTACTGGCCTGGCCACGCTCTCCGCCTGCTTTTCCCGCTCCGGGCTCGCAGGCCTCTGCGGGGCGGCTTCTCCGCCGGAGCTCCGAGCGAGGCGAAGGCGGCCCCTCTTAGACTCCCAGAGTCCCTGCCATGGCTTCTGGGTCGGCTGCCCTCGCCGCCGCCCCCCCTGGGCCGGGATCACGGCGGCGGCGGCGGCGGCGACTCCTCCTCCCGCTGCCGCCACTGCGCGCTCAGGTGAGTAGCCGGCGGAGCTGCGCAGGAGAGCCGGAGCTCTTCCCTCCCTGCATCCGGCGGCGGCGGCGGCGGCTGCTCCTCCCCGTACCCCTCCTTCCTGAGCCGACACGAAGGGGACCGCGGCTGGCGCTGGTCTGCCCGCGAAGGACGCGGAATCCCAAAAGCTGCCGGTCACGGGCGGTGCGGAGAAAACGCTAGGGGCGCTTCAGCCGCGCGACTCTGCGGAGAGGCTCGCGCCTTCATTCATTGCTGAGTCTCCCTCCCGCCTCCCGCCGCGCACGAACCCAAATCCACACCTCCCGCCCTTTCGGGCTCCTCCTCCTCCTCCTCCTCCCGCTGCCGAATTCCGACGGAGAAGATCTTCCGTGAGCAAACGACGCGAAACGCACGTGGAGTTTGACCTGTATCGTGCTGTATATTTTCCAAGTCGGTGGAAACGGGGAGATTCGGGTCTATCTAGCAAGAATCCCTGCATGAAATCAGGCCCTTTCTCGCCCCACTTCAGTTTGTATGTTTTTGGCTGACAGCCACCTTATTACACTGCAGGAAAAGATCTTTGGCTGCGTTTTGCATCCATCGACTGTGTAAACTCACAGCCTACTCTGCTTCGATGAAAAAGTTATTTAAAGCGACCGGGAACAGGCAGAATTAGAACAAATGGCATAATCTAATTCTGCCTTTTCAGAAGTTCAGACTGAATCTCCGTTGTTGAATTGGTGGAAAAGTTGAGATGAGCTGGATGTAAAAGAATGCAGTGGAAACTGCTATAACAATCATCAAACGGGGATGTCAAAAGTAAATAATAGTTGAGACATACCTGTAATATGAAGTACAGTATATATAAGCATTGAATCCCTGTGTTAATTGCCAGTTAAGAATATAGTACATAGAAAAGGTTTTCAACATACATTTATGAAATGTAAACCTGGTATCAAAGGTGATAGTGAATTAAGTTTGAATTAAGCCCAATCTATTTGTTGAAAGAGCAGACAAATCTACCTAAAGCAGGATATGACAATGAATAGGTTTCTTAATAAGTTAGAGATTTTGTGAAGGCCACCACAGAGAAGTATTGAGATAGATGGAAGAAAACAATTGTCATTTTTGGGGAGAATTTATGTGATTAATGTCTTGCCTACAATGTTAATTTCAGTCAATACTAGTTTTGACATATGTGCCATTTAAACAATGGCAGAAAGACATCTAAATTTGCATAGCGGGGGGGGGAACCTCTAGTTAAATATAAATATAATACAAGATGCAAAAGAAAGGAGAATTGAGCTTACCTGATTTGAAATTATATTTTTCAGCCTGCTGTTTGGTCTGGATGAAAAGAATGAAAGTTGCTAAGAAACAGGAGGCTTTTGGAGTTAGAAGGGTATGATTTGAGTTTTAGATAGCACGGATATCTACAGTATGATAAAGCAAAAGTTAATGTAGATTTTAAGAATAATTTTATTAGATGTGCCATACTGCGCATATGGAACATTTAGGCTACATCCGAAAATGCCTTTGTCACTCTCAGCACAGGAAGCATTTTATAGAAGAAAATGATTACTAAACATAAATGATTGACTTGCTGTGATATATTCGAATTTTATCAAGGATATTGTTGAATAGGAACAAGAGAAATACTGGCGGAATAAAGATGTTCACATCTATGGTTTTTGTATGTATAATTATTAGAAAAAATTTAAGTAGATGAAAGAATAGAAGAAAAAAGTGAAAGAAGTATGACAAAACGGGCAAAAATCTTCTGTTACAATACACGCTCAGTGGGAGAATATGTAATTGAATAAATTTTCTGATTGGAAACCTCTTATTGATATTTTGTGGCAAACAGAAAAAAATCATGATATAATGGTTTTGAGAATTGGAATAAAAATAATAGATTATAAAGAAAGTGCATACAATGCTGTAACCATAATGTAAGAGGTTACTTTATAACTTCTGTAAAAGAAAATTGGAGTCACTTTTTTCTTTTCTTTGATTTCTGCACTTTTCTCTTTGCTCTTTTCTTCCTTCTTTCATTCTTTTTTCATTCCTAATATTAGTTCTTGTTCATTTTTATTCTGTATAGAAATTATAACAAAATTCTATTTTAAAAAAAGCACTGGGACTCTGATAGAGCTAAGATGCTGCAAATAATAAATCCAACCCCAGTCTTCTGTGCCCCAAATGCTTTTTAAGAAAAGAAAGCACCAAGATGTCAGTACTGATACCCAGCTTTTGCAAAGCAAAGCAAACCCTCTTTTCTGAGCACCAGAAGAAGACGTGAGAAGAAAAAGCAGGCTTCTGGAGTGGAAAGGACTACAAGTGGTGCAGAAAAACAAGATGTCAGTTGTGTGAAAACTATGCAGAACTAAAATAGCAGTGAAAAAAACAACAATTTGTATTAATGATAATAATTGAGTTTGTTTTTCTTTTTTATCTAGAAGTTCCATATGGGATTCTTCAACTACCATCTGCATGATATATATAATAACAAAATTTACAGCACTATTCTAAAAAATTATGTAACCAGCTTTACAAACTCTAGCATAAAACAGTTAAATCTTTATTCCCAGTCCAGTTCCATTGATATTTTCTGTTTTTGGGAAACACCACATGGATTTCTCCATTTGTGACCATAGGAGCAAGCAGCTTAAGCTAAAAGCCTTCCAAATGTTTCCAGTGTCTTCAGTAAGCCTGGAAAAACTTGCTGATGGTTTATAACTGTATTTGATATTGAGGTGACCATATGCTGTCTCGGATTATCATCATACATAATGCTAGATTATATTCCTAGTAATCCAGGCAGTTATTTTACCAATAGCTCATTTTTATGTCTGTAGAACGGTACTAATTATATCTTCGGATAGATTGGTCCTAAGAAGGGCAATAGGGAGGGTTGTACGTGATAGCAAAAAGATTTAATTGGAATGCAACAGTCCATAAGAAATGATAAAGGCAACAGCTTTTCATTTGCTGGACTTCATTATCCCTGCCTAACTAAATAAGCTTAGCTAATAGGCTTTGTGATTCCTTGATAGGTTCACAAGCTGTGGTTTGTTTTAGGCAATTTTCTGAAGTTAGAAACTCAATATAACAAACAAAATCTTTGCATAGATTTGATAACATCTAGGATTTGAAGACTGAGTTCACACAATATTTAAATTAACCATTTTATTTGTTTATTTATATCCTGCCATTTGTTCAAGAGCTCAAAATGGCAAACATAGGGCCTCCTCTCTTTTCTTCTCTACAATGAAAGCCCTGCAAGAAAAATTGAGCAGAGAGGGAGAATGACTATCCCAGAGTTTCTTCAGCTGACAGTAGAAGGGTAGCTGGACTTCCCTACTCTTAGATGAGCATCTTAACTTTATACTATACTGGATCTGTTATGGTTTAATATGCTGTATAAACCAGACCTAAGTCAGATTGCTATTCATGGTAGGCATATAGATCAGATTTTGGTTTTTTGTGTAGTTAGGATCAACTGCTATTTTTTTAAAAAATATTCTATAACATTTCTTGCTTTTAGGACAGGAATATTTTGGAATCCCAAGTAGTACTGAAGTGATAATAATAGGCAATTATTCTTTCCTGGGAACTCTGATTTATAGAGGGTAGAAACTCATCCTCGCTGTACTGAGTTATATACAAAAAAACAGAATCAATGAGAAACAATGAACATTGGCTAAATCACACTTTGTGCCATGTATTGTTTTGTTCCTAGTTTGTTAAATAATACATAATATCTGAATTCGTGAAACCTAAGGCATAAACCTTGGTTCACTACTAACAGTGCATGGTTTATACAATATAGTGCCATACGTCAAAACCAAACAAACCTCATGATGCAAGGATACTCTTTTTTGTGATGTTCAAACCATATTCTGATCATGGTTATTAAAAATTGATTACACCATGGGAAATAAATGAAAACAATTATATAAGCACATCACACTTAAAAATCATAAAGAATCACAAAGCTTCCCCCAACCTCAGTTCCACTATAGACCCATCTACTTTGTAGCTCTCAGCCTCACAAACAAGTTTAATGTAGCCCTTCATCACCAAAAAGTTGTCCATCCCTGGTTTAGAACTAGTGTGTAAATTGAGTCACCGATAGGAAATAACTTCATACTTCTCATAGTGCTCTGTGTGGTGGAAGAATATAGCTACATGGATGCAACAACTGTATCTGCATCCATAGTTCCACTAATATATATATCTCTATATAAATCTGAATATCTGTATCAGTACTGGTATCTGTATCTACCTCCTCATGCATACCTATATTCATATCTTCTGTACTTCAATCTCTACATCATTATCTGCCTTGGTAAGGGCACACTTGGAATACTGCATCCAGTTTTGGTCGGCACAATGTAAAAAAGATGTTGAAACTCTAGAAAGTACAGAGAAGAGGCTAAAGCATATAAAGAACGGTTGCTGGAATTAGGTATGTCTAGTTTAATGAAGAGAAGGACGAGGGGGGACATGATGGAGAAAGAGGAGAGAGAGAGAACGAGAACTAGAATTCAGTTTGGCTACTAATACTTGATCTCGTACACCATACTGTTCATCTGTACACCAAACTGTACAGTTTGAGTGGTATGTGTTCCACCAGGCCACTTTGCTCTGCTCTTTTACCACTGTCAATCAAAGGCTGTGCTTATGACAAGGAACATGCCACTCTTAAACAAACTCAGTTGTCACTGTTGCCCAAGAATTATTCAAACATTCTCTGGAGTTATAAGTACAGTTATCTGGAATGTGAAAACTTTGAATATTCATGTCATTAAATTGACTGAAGAATGGTTGGCAGCCCCCTTAATAATATTTGACAGCTCCTTCCTATATACATATTACACATTGTGTATCTGTGTGCCCATGTGTATTTGTATTTGTCTTTGTATGTAAGAGAAACAAACATCTTCTAGAACATAAACAATGTTGGTAGATAAATACTCGAATAAGTATTCAAGTCTTTCCTGAGAAAACTTCAGCTCCTATTTACATTAATTGGCATATGGAGCTAGAAAATATATTTCCATAGAGTTTTATGGTAGAGACACTGAGCAAACTAAGGGATAGAATTAGTTGCTAAAAATCTTATTCTAATAGTGCAGTCAAAGTTGGTTTGACTAAACGGCACTAAATTCAATCTTGCCATACTAAGTCATCCCTCAGAGTGTCAAATTTCTTTGCAGTTGCCAACAATGACAAATAATAGCTGCTTTTAAAATGAAATCTAGTTACCAATAGCTAGCCACGGACCATGCTTCTTTCAGAAACATTTGCAGCGCTTAGCACATCAAATTATCTAAAAAGACTGACTCAAGTCAGTGTTGTGCTGTGTTCATCTGTGTTTAGATTTGTATAACATACTAGGTCATAATGTGGTCTGTTGAGCTATTGTGGTTTATAAATCATGATTTATGCCTAAGGATGTTTTGAAAATCCAGCCAACTGTAGCACAACAGTCTTATTACTGCTTGAGACAGTGATATTGTCTTACATATTCCTTTAAGATATAATATTTTTATGTGTTCTAGTGGGATATATAAACTCACTTCTTCAGTCTCACAGTTCATGCAATAAGTGGTGTGCGTATATGCATATTTTGGCCTTCCCAATGTTATATCCTCCAGATATGTTCACGACAACTCCCAAAATACCTAGCTAACTTCTATGTTGATTAGGAATTTTGAGAGTTGTAGTCTCAACTTAAGTGGAGGTTCCATATATATAGCAACTAACTCTTTCAATTTGAGTGGAACAATCACAGCTGAAGGTGAGTCCTTGTAATTGATAAATGAGCCCCAGTAAAATCCCCAATAGATACATACAATAAGGCAGCGGTCCCCAAACCTTTTGGCACCAGGGACCAGTTTCAGGGAAGACAATTTTTCCACAGACAGGGGAGGTGGTGGTTTTGGTTTTGCTTGCTCACTCCTTGCTCACCTCCAGCTGCGTGGTCCGATTTTAACAGGCCATGGATCACAGGCCTGCAATAATCTGGTTCACTGGATGCTGTGGGCTGATTGTAGTGGCAGATAGAATTGCTGCCCTGGGTTAACCATTGAGCAAA
Organism: Protobothrops mucrosquamatus; assembly: GCF_001527695.2. Classification (NCBI taxonomy): domain Eukaryota; kingdom Metazoa; phylum Chordata; class Lepidosauria; order Squamata; family Viperidae; genus Protobothrops; species Protobothrops mucrosquamatus. The sequence goes on along the minus strand of NW_015387519.1, from coordinate 398,626 downwards.
ATAAACTCAGTAGCACTGAGGGAAGAGAGACACCATAAATTCCCCGCCCCCCAGCTATGATGCCCATAACTCCTTAACTGTCACACTCAACTTTTCTGTAATTGTCCTTATCTCATGCCTTTCATGTTAATCTGCTTTGTTTAAAAATGGTTTTTTTGGCAAGGTGAACGACTAAAATTTACAAATTTTGTTTGATAGTGTTATCAGGTATCATACTTGTTTCCTTCTCATGGTGCAATTTGTTGAGGGTGAGCATTATTGGACTATGTTTAGGGTATCAGTTAGCTTTAATCTGGCCCTGCAGAGTAGGCACAGGCATCCAGTAAAGCCATGATGGTATAATAATAATAATAATAATAATAATAATAATAATAATAATAANAAGAAGAAGAAGAAGAAGAAGAAGAAGAAGAAGAAGAAGAAGAAGAAGAAGAAGAAGAAGAAGAAGAAGAAGAAGAAGAAGAAGAAGAAGAAGAAGAAGAAGAAGAAGAAGAAGAAGAAGAAGAAGAAGAAGTCGTCTGGATAGTGGACGTGGCAGTGCCTGGAGACAGCAGAATAGACGAGAAAGAACTGGAGACGATAACAAAATACAAAGACCTACAAATAGAAATAGAAAGACTGTGGCAAAAGCAAGCAAGGGTAGTACCAATAGTAATAGGCGCCTTGGGTGCAATCCCAAAACAACTGGAGCACCACTTGAACACCATTGGCATTGACAAATTTGCCATTAGTCAATTGCAAAAGGCGGCCTGAACATCTGGCTGACTGTGCGATGATAATAATAATAATAATTATTATTATTATTATGATAATAATAATAATAATAATAATAATAATAATAATAATAATAATAATAATAATAATAATAATAATAAAAAAAAAAAGTTGGAAGGTACCTTGGAGATCATCTAGTCCAGGGCTTTTCAACCAGTCGTACGGGTACCACTTGTGGTACGTTGGCACCTGGCAGGTGGTACGTGACCATCCTAGAAAAGTGGTAGCGTGGGAGGGGAATGAGCTGAATCGGTGGCAGCACTGCACAAGCCTGAGCGAGAGATGGCTGGAGCTGCAGGGCTGTCAGGGCTCAGTGGAAGCGCCAGGATCAGTGCCGCTTTCCAGCTGATTGGCACTTCTTTGAGGCTGTCAGGGCTCAGTGGAAGCACCAGGATTAGCGCCAGGCTCCAGCTGGAGCTCGGCGCTGATCCTGGTGCTTCTGCTTAGCCCAGAAGAAGCGCCGATCAGCTGGAATGTTGCAGCATCTCCAAGGTCTTGTGATTTATATTCAGATGCTTGGCAACTGATTCATATTTATTTTTTTTTATTTTTTTTTTATTTTTTTTTTATTTTTTAAATCTTTTTATTTATAATACAATTAAAACAAAAATGGACATACGTGATTCATATTTATGACGGTCACAGTGTCCCAGGATCATGTGAAGTGACCAAACCTGCTGCAACGACCCAGCAGACGGGGGGAATAAAAACCAAACACCCCCACTGCCAATCCTCAACAGAAATGCTCACAACAATGAAAACCTCAGACGGGATGAAGAGCGCCACCGGGTGGGCAGGCAGGAGTCTTGCTTGGCTGTGGCTTGGGGGGTACTTTTTTCAGTCCCATTGTAACTTCAAACAGTCACTAAGTGAACTGTTGTAAGTCGAGGACTACCTGTACTTTATCACTTTTTTCCCTTTTTTGGGGGGGGGTCATCAAGTTTTTGACACCTTGCTAGGCGACTGGTGGTACTCGGATGTTGCCATATCCTAAAAGTGGTACAATGGGTGAAAAGGTTGAAAAGCCCTGATCTAGTCCAACCCCCTGCTCAGGCAGGAAATCCTATACCATTTCAGACAAATGGCTGTCCAGTCTCTTCTTAAAAACGTCCAGTGTTGGAGCATTCACAACTTCTGGAGGCAAGTTGTTCCACTAATTAATTGTTCTAACTGTCAGGAAATTTCTCCTTAGTTCTAAGTTGCTTCTCTCTTTGGTTAGTTTCCATCCATTGCTTCTTGTCCTGCCTTCAGGTGCTTTGGAGAATAGCTTGACTCCCTCTTTTTTGTGGCAACCCCTGAGATATTGGAACACTGCTATCATGTCAGCCCTCGTCCTTCTCTTCATTAGACATGCCCATCATCAAGCAAATAATGTGAATTATGTAATTTTTGGCAGCTGCATCACAATGCAAATATCACACAGAAATCATTCAAATAATTTACATGATGACATCATAAGGTTCTTTTTTTGTTTGAAATTTTTATTAATTTTTTCCATAAAATTCAATAGTATTTATTCAACAACGTGTTGTCTGAATTTAACATTCACTAATACAAATTTAATTCCTAATCCTTTATTCTTTTCTCCAGTTATTGATAAAACAAGTCCCAAGTCTGGTAGTATTCTGTTACTTCTTTTTCTTTCAACCTCATGGTAAGTCTATCCATTTCTGCACATTCTATTTTTTTTATTATTATTTCTTCCTCTGATGGTATTTCTTCCTTTTTCCAATATTCTTGCCGCTGTTATCATATTAAAATCAAATACATACTTTGTTTATCAATCTTTTCTGGCATAATACCTAATTTAAAAAGTTCAGGTTTAAAATCTACATGTTTTCCCAACATCTTTTCTAGCCAAATATGTATTTTTTTCCAGTACCTCTTTGCTTTAACACATGTCCACCATACATGATAATAAGTACCTGACTTATGTTTACATTTCCAAAATCTATCTGACATATTTTTAAACATTTTTGCCAATCTTGCTGGTGGCAAGTGCCATCTATAAAACATTTTATATAAATTTTCTTTATAAGAAGCTGCCATTGTCAGTTTATAATTTCTTTCCCACAAGTTTTGCCATTTTTCTAATTCTATGTTATATCCAAAGTTCTTTGCCCATGTTATCACTGTTTCTTTAACTTGTTCATCTTCCATTTTCAAATTAAATAAAAATTTATAGAGTTTCTTAATTAGTTTCTCATCAGAGGTTAATAATGTCTGATCAAACTAAGTATGCTCTTTATAAAATCCATACAGTTTGACATCTTTATCATATCTAACTTGCATTAATAAGTATGTCCACCATGATAGATCTATACCCTGATTTTCCATCTCTTGCTTAGATTTTAAATTCCCTTCAAACTTAGAATATCTCTGTATGTCCATATTTTCTCAAAGTTAACTAAATTTGGATAAATGCTTCCATTGTTGAAAGACATCGTAAGGTTCTTGGCATCACATCCCCACAGATGCCCATGAGATCATCAGGAACATCATTTACCATCATAATATTGGCAAAGATATGGCTTCTTAGTATGCAACTGTAAAATTCTCATAAATGTGGAAGATCAAATTACTTGGAAATTTTCCGAGCCTAACTCTTTTGGTTCATTCCATACTCTGCCATAACAGACAAAGCAGGGAATGCAGAATAATTTTACAGTTTTTATTTAATTGAAATATAATTTGATGGATGGATTAAAATTAGAAGAAGATTGCATATCCCCCTCCAGTTTCAGCCTTACTCTGTTGGAATAAGATACTAGAATATACTGTGTGTGTGTATCTATGAATGTGTATACACATGCGCGCACACACGTACACACATGTACACACACACACACACACACACACAGGGAGAGAGAGAACATGTACTTTATAAATTATGTCACAGGATAGGTATGCCACAGTGCCTAATGTCCCTGAGTTTTTTGAACCTGATATGGTGGATAGGAAGTAAAGCTTTTCCATGAAACCCAGCTTTCAAAAATGAAACTGATAAAATAGCAGTTGCAATTATAATAAAAGTCGGGGAAGGAATGGGAAGTAAAATAAAAGTTGCAAAAGTACAAATGTTCTCTTTAAAGATAGAGTAACCTGACCAGGAAATAACAATAACCACTGTGCTGTTATTAATCCCAGAGGTATGTTCTATAGAAAATAGAACCATATTGTATTTAGCCTCTTCCCTTAAAGGGCTGTGTGATCCATTTCAAAGAGAGCAGAGAGAGAAGGGGAAAAAATCCAACAAATTACTTGAAGGTTTATTGAACTCAATGGAATTTAAGGCCAAGATACACATGACAATGGCACCTAGATCTTCAAATACAGAGCTGTTTTATTTCTTGTAAAAGAAAGTGAGGAGTTGAGATTTCTCCCCATTCTTTTTCTTTCAGCTGGATTTGGTCCAGGAAGAAATTATCACAGAAAGAAGACCATGATTCATGCTATCAACTGTCAACAATGCTCCTCTGGAGAGGCTAAACTTTGTGTAAAAGAATGAATGGCACAAGTTTGATATCAAGGCTTACAACAAGGGCAAAATAAAATTATTATTCAGCTTCTTGAAACACTGCTGTATTACAAATGTTAAAGCAGCTAGTTTGAAAAACTTTTAACAGCACAATCAAATGAGAAGGTGCTAAGCTGAGATCAAAAATTTGCAAACTATCTGGAATTGGGAATGTCTAGTTTAATGAAGGGAAGGACGAGGGGGGACATGATAGCAGTGTTCCAATATCTCAGGGGCTGCCACAAAGAAGAGGGAGTCAAGCTATTTTCCAAAGCGCCTGAAGGCAGGACAAGAAGCAACGGGTGGAAACTAAGCAAGGAGAGAAGCAACCTAGAACTAAGGAGAAACTTCCTGACAGTTAGAACAATTAACCAGTGGAACAACCTGCCTCCAGAAGCTATGAATGCTCCAACACTGGAAGTTTTTAAGAAGAGACTGGACAGCCATTTGTCTGAAATGGTATAGGGTTTCCTGTCTGAGCAGAGGGTTGGACTAGATGACCTCCAAGGTCCCTTCCAACTATATTGTTGTTGTTATTATCTCAAAAAGCCTCTACAATAGATTTTTACCCATTAAAATGGTAAATCGATGAAGCACTCATAGTCGGTCTCACCTGTAACTTACATCTACGTAACCATCCTGTCTTCCCTCTTCTTTCTCTTCCCTGCCTCATCCTAGGTTAAATCCTACACAAGTCTAGCTACTCTACTGCAACTGACGAAGAGAGTTGTAGCTCACAAAGGTTATGCTTCTCAAAACAATAAATATGCCACCAAACGCCTCCTGATTCAGTACTTTCCAGTCCACATATTCTATTTATTTTAGATCCTCTTTCAACTTCTGCTAAACTAGCATTTATTTATTTATTTATCTATCTATCTATCTATCTATCTATCTATCTATCTATCTATCTATTTTTTATTTATTTATTTATTTGTTTGTTTGTTTGTTTGTTTGTTTGTTTGTTTATTTATTTATTTAATTATTTAGCCAGCCATCCCTCAGTCACAACCAACAACCAGCACTCAATGATTCAAGGATGGCACACTGGAAAAATAGATTACTGACTTCTTCATAGTAACAAAGATATGCTGATCCTTACAGGACCTAATGCACTGATGTGGCAGAAAACCACCAGCATTGATAGTAGAGTTAGTTGCCCAGATTGCCTGTCATTCCGAATGGGATTAAAATCAAGTGCAGTAGAAATGAACTTAATTTCAAATACAAAGGATAATAGCAACAAAGGACAAACTAAAATCCTGTTTAAACTTCTTAATGATTTATGAGTCTACTTTCATTCTGGGATACTATCCAAAACTAATACCAGTTATAAATGATGATGACATCAAAACAGGTAACTTAAAAGCTCTCTCTTCTTTTTCTTCATTTTTTTTTTTGCCCAGAAGGTTGTTGAGAACTGAGGAGATAAAATGGTGAGATAAAATGCTCCAAATCTCACCTGTGTTAGAGAACAAGTGCTTTGTCGAAATTCCATTTATTTTAATTAAATGTAAGGTCTGGCACCTTGGGGATATGTAATGGAGTAGCAGCATAGCTCAAACAGGTTGATTTGCCAGGTGTATAGAAGCATTGTCTCACAATACATTTCATTAATGTTACAGTTGCACATACAAAGAGGTCTCTCCTGGAAACAAACAAATACACGCACAAACATACACAGTACTATATTTCACCATTGTAAAACACCCATAAAGGCTAACTACATGTTGGGACAATGATGTTCAGAAATGGTGCTTCAACATCATCTACCGGGTAATTTGGAATGGTATCAGAAAAGTCAAGATTGTGGTTATGACTGCATCATTGAAGCATTTAATAAACAACATGCAGAGCATGTGAAGTATCTAAAAAGGGGTAGTGTTTTGGACATGTGGTTTTGTCTGCCTTCTTGACTTTTTTGACCTCTTCCCTTGCTTGGATGCCCTGGCACTATATAAGGAGATAACTATAGTTGTTTATTTCACAAAGATAAATGTAAATTCACCACTGTTTTTGAAAACTGATAAAATTTTGGTGATCATTATCAACAGCAGCAGCAGCGTGAATCAATCCACTGCAGGATGAAGGTCTCTTCACTGAAGACTATGGACTGTAATCTACCACACTGGTCCAATACAGTTTGGAAGATAGATATTTCACAAACTTCCAAAGTTTGGCCCAAAGTTATATGTTTCTGTGCAAACTGAGGATTAGAAACAGGGACTCTCTGCTCCAGTACATCACTATGGCCAGTCTTCTCTTTCTCTGTACTGTACTGTATTCCTAATGTAGGGTTAGGAATCTGAGTTGCAGAAATATAGGCTACCATAAGATGGCACCAGAGAGACACAAACAAATGCAATCCTTTACTGCCCTCTATTAGGTATCTGAATTTGTACAGCTTGCCTACATTATTTTTACCAGGAATTCCTGTTTTTATGAGATGGTCCATAACCATGCCTCAGGATTATTTCTGTGTGTATGTAATAGGAACAGAATATCCCCATTAATGCATGGACACAGTTCTAGTGTCATGCAAAGGGGAAAAAAAGAAATATTGGAGAAGAAAATAAACTTTTAAGATTTTGAATTTAGGGTAGATTTGTATTACAGTGCAAGAAAAGACAGCAAGTGTCTCAATTACAGATAGTTCTTGAATTACAACAGTTCACTTAGTGACCGATCAAAGTTACAACGGCACTGAAAAGGTGACTTATGACCATTTTTCACACTTATGACCATTGCAGCATCCCCCATGGTCACGTGATTTACATTTGGATGCTTGACAACTGACTCACATTTATGATGTTTTTTGTGTCCCGGGATCATGTGATCATCTTTTCTGAACTGACAAGCAAAGTCAATGGGGAAGCCAGATCCACTTAACAACTGTGTTACTAATTTAACAAGTGCAATGATACACTTAACAAATGTGGCAAGAAAAATCGTAAAATGGGGCAAAACTCATTTCACAAATTTCTCACTTAGCAACATAAATTTTGGGCTCAATTTGTGGCTGTAAGTCGACGACTACTTGTATACATTCCTTAAGAAAAGTAGATGAAAAGAATGCATGTTGAATGCCAGGGTGTTTCTTCCAAATGAATAAGCATTTGATTTCAATTTCTTCTTCTTGTTAGAGAGCTGTGACCAATAGCTTACCAATCTGTTTAATTGGATAAATTCAGAAGGAGAATATATTGTACTGCGCTGTTTTGCTTTCAAATTACTTGCTGAAAGAGGACAAATTCCTTTACTAGTAGAGCAGCAGATTTCTCCTACTTGGTGATTTCCGTCTTATTTAGATTGTTAGTCTAAATAATTCATAGTTATAGTGACTGGGAGTTATGGGTTTTGTAGTCCAATAGTTCAAGAGGTCAACAGATTGGGGAATGCTATTCAATGTCCTTAAAAAATTCTCATGAATTTGATCAGCTAAAAAATAGAGATGGTGCTTGGATAAGTGAGGATCTGCCCCTTAGTTTTTTGAATCCTGAGTTTCTTATAACAATCCAAAGAAAAGTTGGCAGCTTTTATATGATTACTCCAAATAATTGTTATTCTCTGTATAAACTTTAGCTCTTGCTCCTTTGAAGGTATAATCTTGTCTAATTGGATCCCATTTAATCATCCCACATTCCCTGCAAAACGCTACAGGCACATACTAAACAGGTGAAGTCTTGAAACTATGAGTTTAGTTTCAGAAGCGATTCCAACAGGAGGTTAATGAGGTGAATTTGGCAGGAAACATTCCCCACTAGGTAAAAGGTGCTGGCTTCAATGAAGTGGGAAGAATAAAGGAGAAGACTTTCCCTTAAACTTACTGGTTGATTTTTTTTTTCAGATAAGATCAGGCTGGTATAAGATAAAAGAACACGAGCTTTATTGCTGCATGCTTCTGTGCATGTATTTTAGCCACTACACAGGTAGGGCACACTAAATATGTGCCCAAACACACACTATTTTCTATTTCTTTGTTTTGCAAACTGTCATTTCTTTCTTGTAAGTTTCTGCTGTTGAATCTAATAATAGGAGCGAGAAGTTTGATTTTTCCAATTGCACACCTTAAATTGGTCTGCAATTGTCTGAATTGTTTACTATTTCTCTGTCTTCACAAAAAGTGAAATAGCAATAGCACTTAGACTTATATACCACTTCACAGTGCTTTACAGTCCTCTCAAAGCGGTTTACAGACTCAACATATTACCCCCAACAATCTGGGTCCTCATTTTACCAACCTCAGAAGGATGGAAGGCTGAGTCAACCTTGAGCTGGTGAGAATCGAGCCCCTGGGAGCCAGCAGAATTAGCCTACAATACTGCATTCTAACCATTGCGCTACCACAAAATGTGAAAGCCTTGATTGATCAAAGCATTGTAGAGGGCAGCATTTATATAGGCACTTATGTTAATGACCATTGCATATGGAAGACTGTCACTTGGAATCTAAGAAGAATAATTGGTAAAAACTTACTTTACTCCTGAATCTACTCCTCTAGTAATTTCATTAAATGTTAAAGTTTTTCACACTGTAGCCTATTCTAGTGACATCAAGACTTGGTGTATACATTCCATCATGTTCAGCAGGGCAGAACAAGAATTGTAAGTTAAACATGAATGACAAAGCCTTCTTATGTTTTAGCATGCAGGAATAATTATAGTTAGAAGTTTGTGAGAGAAATCATAGCTGTAATTTTCAACTATTTTTATGTTCTTATAAAGGAACATCTCTCCTTAGAGAAATGTTTTTAGTGAAAAATAAAAGATAAATGCCTTCGTGGAACTTTCTGGTAGCTGTGAGGAAAATGTGTACTACCTAGAAGTGAGACAGTCTTTTTTCCAAGGAAACCGCTTGCATATAAGATATGAAATCATATTCTGGATAAGTAGTCTCGAATGAGCAGTGTCCAGCAGATTTTTGGCTGATGTTAGAAGAAGCATTAATTCCATTGATCTCTTTACAGATGTTTGCGTTGTAAATAAAATGCCATTTTAAAAATTGTAGTTTGCTTTAAATCAAAGTTGCAATCACACACACATTTCCTTGGAAATAAATTTTAATAAAATCATTATGGCTCATGCTGAGTAGAGATGTTTGGGACTGTGTTGTAAAATATTGGAAGGCCTTCCCCACCCTTTTAAAAGCCATTCATTTTATAAAGAAAAATAATAACAAAAATGTGAATTGGTAAATATACATTGACTCTCTATGAAATTGTGGTAAGAACACAAACGATAAAAATATTACTTCGGTTGTCATAGAAATGGCTCACCCCTGTTTATATAAAGGAAAAGAATAAACAGCTTGAGACACAGTTGAAAATGCAAGTCACAAAATCATGTCAGAATAAGGTTTCTAAAAGTCATCACTGACGTTAGTTACCAAGGGCGGAAAACCTGAGAACACAAATGGTATAAAAAGTGTTGTACAATGACGGGGATGGTAATTCAGCAGTATTGGTGAGTCATCTAACACTGTAGAAATTTACTGTAAGATTCTTTTGTAACGATCTATATAAGATGAAACTATATTTAGATCTGAACTCAGTCTAGAAATCTATATGTTTATAAGGCATTATTTGTTTAATTTATGAACGTCTTCTCCAAAGAGCTCATAAAGGCATGCACAGCCAATCCTTATCCTGCAATTTGCAATCCTGGCTGAATGGCACTGGAGACTATTCATACATGCATAGAATACATACATTCTATAAGTACATGCATAGAATCATGCGTAGACTAAAAATCATGTGAAGTATTACTACCGCTTTATAAATCCTTAGTAGGACCACACCTGAAATACTGCATCCAGTTTTGGTCACCACATTACAAAAAAGATGTTGAGACTTTGGAAAAAGTGCAAAGAAGAGCAACTAAGATGATTAAAGGCCTGAAGACAAAAACATATGAAGAACGGTTGCGGGAACTGGGTATGGCTAGTCTAGAGAAAAGAAGAACTAGGAGTGACATGATAGCAGTATTTGAGGGGCTGCCATAAAGAAGAGGGGGTCAATTTATTTTCCAAAGCACTAGAAGGCTTTGGAAGGAAGAAATAATGGATGAAAACTAATCAAGGGGAAAAGCAACCTGGAATTAAGGAGAAACTTTCTAACAGTGAGGACAATTAACTAGTAGAATAGCTTGCCTTCAGAAGTTGTTGGTGCTTCATCATTGGAGGTTTTTAAAACTGCATGACATTTTTAAACAAGTCTAAATAAAATGTTAGGTGAAGATCCATAAGCCTACTGGATAGTAAGAATTCTGCAAACCATATCTTTTCTATCATTGCTGTGCTATGATATGAAAATAACAACAGCACATCTGACAAAATTATTTTTCTTTGCCGCTCTTAATAGTTGATAAATGCACTGACAGTTCTCAGCTCTGATCATCCTGAGCATTATTGGTACAAGATCTGCTGTAGAAAAAGAAGGTCAAGCACACTTCCTGGCTGCAGATATTTTTTCTAATCAGTTGTTTACATTCCTGCCAATACAGATTACTGTACAAACAACAACAAACCCCCACATACTTTTGTGGACAAATATCTATGGCTGAGCTATGCAATGTGTTCAATGTGATTTTAAGTTACAATTTTTATAGAATTATAGAATTCTTCCATCATCCTTTTGTAAGAAGTATAGAAATGCAGGAAAATGTTAGCAGAAAGAAGAAACTGCACATCCTCTTCTGCCAACATCCAGCAGTAAAATCTTTTGTAGACTGCTAGTATCCTTGCTATGCTAATTTAGAAAGGTTAGTTGTATAACTCTTGAAACAAAGAAATAATAAATGTGGTGAACCATTGCTTCCAAAGAATAGTCCTCTTGGAGTATGCTCCTCTGATGTTCCACAATTTTGCATTAGTTTCCTTTTATAATCTAGAAATAGCTAACAACTCAGGTTGATGCTACACAAGGAATCTATATGACCCTTGGCAACTTTAAGATGTGTGAAGTTTAAGCATGGAGAATTCTAAGAGTAGATGTCCACACATCTTAAAGGAGCTAAGGTTGAGAAACATAAGGTTGACGTAGCTAAGATTGAGAAACATTGCCATAGAAAATATTTTCTGTTCCCCTGATACTATCATATCTGTCAGGTTGATTCAGTCAAAAATATCTGTGTAAATGTGATCATGCACTTTCTGATCTGTTGCCAGTATCTATCAATTTGATGGATGCTACAGAGACTTTTCATTAATGGCTTATGAAGTGTTTGCCCCAGGAGATCATAAAAATCCTTTTATATGACTTTAAAATACACTTTTAAAAACTTTATTCCCTATAGCTTGTTTAATTTCTCATATGAGCTGTGGCTCTCATTGTTAATTATTAATTTGTTGGATTTGTTTTAAACCATTTTTAAATTTTCTGTTTTTATCACTTGCTAGAACCCATGTTGTGTAGATGTACCATAAAATGATGGAATGAGAATGGAATAAACATTGAATGGTATTTTATGACAGCACTGCAGAACAGAAGTCTTTTTTCTACATATGCATTTTTCAAAACATGGATATGATTTTTTGAGTTTTTCTTCCAAATTGGGTCCGATTCTTGGAGACTGCCTGGACAAATCTCTGCAATTTTCTTGAAAAGTTTTTTCAGAAGTGGTTTGCCACTGTCTCCTTCCTAGGGCTGAGAGAGAATGACAGGTCCAAGGTCACCCAGGTGGCTTTGTGTCTAAGGCAGGACTAGAACTGTAGCCTGATGCCTTAACCATTACATCAAATTGGCTTTTTCGTAATTTTAGCCTACATTTCATTAAATCAAGAATGAGTAGAAGGTATATTGGCAAAAGTAGATGTCAACGCTGCTAACATCGGATGTTCTTGCTTTGACAACAGATAGAAATGTAGCCATCTTTTCTCTATCACTTTTAGAGTTCGTTGATGCTGGGAGGGGGAATGTGGATAAAAGTCCAGCTGGTCATAACAATAATAACTCAACTGTGGGAATCCAAGGTTATTGTGCCCAGAGTTGATAAAGATTTAGCGGGCTGGAGAGCTGGGGAGAAAGCCCACACTTCAAGCTAATTGGGAAATGTGATTTATGACTGTTAATTGGAGGAGGGAATTGTGCTTTACTACTTTGTGCCATGGGAAGAGGAATTCAGTTTTTGGCTTTAACTGTGTAGTGCCGATACTTTGTTTCTCGAATAAAAGATTCTTTAAGGTAAACAATGCCTCGAAGTTCTTTTGAAGAGTTTCATCTGTCGGAACCATGACAGTAGAATTTCTGATTCACAAAAGACTAACAGCTGCCAAATCTATAAATATTTCCACCAGAAAATAGATTGCTCAAAAAGAACAACTAGGAGAAAATCAAGAATAGATTTTTAGGAAAGAACTTAGGGATATAATTCTGGGACCAATCACAAATTTGTGGACAAAGCATGTGTGTTCTTAAAACTTTTTGCATGTACAGTATGCCTGCTGAAAAAAAATTGCATCTGACTGCTGCTGGTGGATTTCAAAATTCTATTAATATACGAGTCTCAAGTCTGCCTTCCCCTGTCAATTTCTCTACGGTATCTATAGTACTTTACTTCTATCTCCAGCTTAGTCTTCTCTGCTGAATGTTTAATGCTACAGTATCAGACTAGGAGCACGAGAATTTCCACAGTAGAAGTGACCTGTGATAATGGTTAAAGGTTAATATTTATACAGTATATCCTCTGAAAAACCATTAGGGCTTCAATGGTAAAAAAAAGAAATAAATAAGGTGTGTGTGTGTTTGTGTGTGTGTGTGTGTGTGAGAGAGAGAGAGAGAGGGGGGGGGAGAGAGAGAGACATGGGGTTCTATACTTCTGTAGTGGAGTTGGGGTGAGAATAGGCCAGCTGAGAGGCTTTGTAGGAGCCCTGATGATTAGGCAGGAAGATGAGGAGCTCCGGCAGCTGCCATGGGTCTGGCGGCGGGGCAGGGCTCGAAAGAGGGAAGAAAAAGCAGGAGGAAGCCGATAGAAGAGAGGAAGAGCTGTTTGCTTGAAGCAGGCCAGGGAGAGGGAGAGGGAGAGGGAGAGGGAGAGAGAGAGAGAGAGAGCGAGAGAGAGAGGCTGGTTGGAGCTGTTTGCTTGAAGCAGGCCAGGCAAAGAGAGAGAGTGGTGGGTGGGGAAAGGTGAAGTTTTATTGTTTCTTTCTCTTTCGTTGTAGGTAGGCCAGAGGAAGAGAGGGAGAGAGGGTAGTTTGAGGAGTTTTAATTACTTTCCCTCATCGGAGTAAGTTAGGCAGAGGGAGAGTTAGGGAAGAGTTTTACATATGTCTTTTAGTGGGGGGTGAGGTTTTTTTTTCTTTATAGGATCAACTGGGGGAGATAAAAAGGGATTACATGGAGTGAGATCAGAGAGGGGCAAAGAGAGTGGACAAGGGAGGCCTCTGCCAGCGCCAGAGATTAGTTGCCATCGTTCTGGGCAAGTTGTTGTCATCAAAGACGGATTAACATCGTCCTGGGCAAGTTGTTGCCACCAGAGACTGGCTGCCATTGTTTTAGGCAAGTTGCTGTCACCAGAGACTAACCACCATCGTTCTGGGCAAGTTGTTGCCACCAGAGACTGGTTACCATTGCTTTAGGCAAGTTGCTGTCACCAGAGACCACCATCGTTCTAGGCAAGCTGTCGTCACCAGAGACTGACCACCATCGTTCTAGGCAAGTTGCTGTCACCAGAGGCTAATTAACATTGTTCTGGGCAAGTTGTTGTCATTAGAGATTGACTATCATCTTCCCTGTAAGTTCTTATTGCCTGAGATCAACTACCATCATCCCAAGTGAGTCACCGTCGAGAGAGAGCGACCATCACCGCTCCATGTGCATGGCTGCTGATCGTGACTGAATACTAGCATGTTACGTGCCATTAGGCAGAGGCGCCAATGTGACAGACCTCTTTAGGCTGATGGCCACTTGGAGGGGAGGTCGGGAGGGCCCGGAGTTAAACTGTCCCTACAGGGGTGGCACTACACTTCTTTTGGACGTAATTTATTTTTAAATAAAGAAGTGGCTAAAGAATAGAAAAGGAGCTACCTTGATTTCTCAGCTATTGGCCCTAAAATTTGTGTGACTCACTTATACACTTGTGTAAATCATGCAATGCCTCCTGGTGGTCCATGTTATTGAAAATACCATAAGGGATATACACTGTAAAAATAGAGAAATTCCCCTCCACACGCACACACTGCCCTGAGAGATTTGTAAAAAAAGAAAATTATGTAAAACTGCATACCTGAGGGCATGACATAATGTAATTCCCGTGTCTCTCTTCTCTGAGTACTTAGAGGAAGGTGGGTTGTATATATCAGTGGTTCTCAACTTGTGGTCTGTGGACCCCTGGAGGTCCGCGAAGGCTTAAAGAAATGTTATGATTTAAATTTATTTATTTATTTATTTATTTATTTTGATTTATATCCCGCCCTTCTCCCAACGGGACTTGAGTTGAGTTGAGTCTTGGGGTCTGTGGTCATAAAAGGTATTTAAAGGGGTTGGTGGTGAAAAAAAGGTTGAGAACCATTGGTATATATACCATTCTGAAAATGTTTAGAGCTGTCAGAAATTTGGAGACTGGAGGAAGAATAATGTTGGGCGATTATGCTTTATAGAGGTCATCTGCTGGGATAAGACGACAAAGAAGTGAGGTCCCTCTAATCTAACTGGGACTGAGTAGGAGTGGCCTCTCAAAGCAATTCTGGTATATTTCGGGTGAATCTGGGATGTTTTGAGGGTGGTATGAATGTTGATAAGAGGTAGACTGCTTTAAGTAATGGTTATTCCCTCTCCTGGGGATGCAAGCTTTATGGTAGAAATGGAAAAGATGGAGAGATCCTGGAGAAACCAATAGTGATTTAGTGTTGGGTATTGTAATGATATTGTATGGCAATGGGTAGGGGAGGTATGTCTGGATGAAAGGGTGACAGCAATTTAGTGCAGCTTCAGCTTCTTGAAAATGCAACGACATGGGCAGTTATCTGTTCCCCTAGAGTGGTGCATATTACACCTCTGCTTTGCATTGGTTGCTGGTTTGTTTCCAGCTTCAGTTTAAGGTGCTACTTTTGACCTATAAAGCTCTTCATGGCATGGGGTTGGTTATCTGAGGGACCATCCCTCTCCAATTACATCTCCCTGATTACAACAGGTCTGGCAGGGAAGGCTTGTTGCAGGTCCCATCAGCCAGGGAATTACATTTGGTGGATCCCAGGAGGCTGTCCTTGTTTGTTATAGCACCCACCTTGGGGAATCTTCTCCCCTGGAAATGAGATTAGCTCCATTCCTCTCAATATTTTGCAAGTCCCTCAAGTTTTATTTATTTATTTTATTTATATTTCCTATTTCTAAAGTGCCCATCTCCCTCTTTTGGCTATGTTATCCAGCATGGGGGTTCCCAGGGAACTTGGGAAATTTTGCAATGGCTCCCTTACTGTGGTTAATATAATCTTCTTGTGTCTTGGATGTCTTTTTATAGTTATTTTTTAAAAAATGTTTTGAATGTTTTTCAAGTATTTATGGTTTGTAATTAAGTAGTGTACACCACTTAGAGTTCTTTCATATGAGATGAGTGGCTGTACAAATATGATAAATAAAAATAAATAAGACAAAAAGCAAAATATCCTCAGTCAGATTAATAACCAATCACATTTATAATCAGAGCATAAAACCCCAGACAAAAAAATATCAAAAACAAATTAAACAAAATAAAAAAATAATTCATAAGGGGGGGGGAGAACAAGATGATATCAAGTATGAACATGACAAAAAGCTCTCTGAAATAATTCAGTTTTTCATATATTTCTAAAAGCCCGCAAAAAGGAAACTAGCCTGACCGCTAGTTTCCATCAGGAGGCTGTCCTAAAGCAACATGGCTGTCATTGATAAGTAATCCCTTCTAGTTTCAGCCTTGGAGATGTCTCAGAAATATGGGCTTTTAAATAGTTTTTTCTTGGATGTTTGAACAGATTGGGCTGACACTGGTTGGACAACAAACTTTCTAGTAACTATTGGAATTTAAAATCCAAATGCTGCAGTGTCTAGATCAGTATTTTTCTAACTTGGCAATTTTAAGTTGTATGGACTTCAAGTCAACATGCAAGCAGGGGAATTTGGATGTCCACACATCGTAAAGTTGCCGGATTTAAAAAATACCATTCTAGAATACCTTGTAGCCTATTAGAACATCCAGGGAGAAGCTACTTACAGTCCCACATTTCCGAAAGATTGGAGGGGCTGAAGTTCCAGGTGCTGCTTTTCCATAACAGAATCAGTTCTTTGGAGCAGTCTCCCAACAAAAATCAATCTCGGCTCCCTGCTTGCTGTTTTTTAAAGAAAGTGTTGAAAACAGAACTATTGTAGATGGCATTCTCTTGAGTTTGTATAGTGTATTATTTCCCCCCTTTCTATTTTTTTTAATCTACATCTTACTGTCTTTTGTTTATAATATTCTTGCTGGTCGGGGTTTATGCTACAGAGACAATTATGTTTATAATTGGTTTTAATCAATTATTCAATTATGAATTAATTGTTATAATTGTCTTTAACTTGTTTTATATTCTGGGCAAGCTACAAAGAGCCATTTGATTGGAGTGGGGTGGATTTTGAAACTAAAGGAAATAAATAAATAATGGCCCTCTTTGCTAGAGAGAAAAAAAGCCAAACGATGTAAAAGAGTGTTTTTTTTAGAACTGGGAAGATGCAGAAGATCATCTCTTATGAGCTAGCCCAGTGTTTCTCAACATTGGCATCTTTAAGATGTGTGTTCTTCAACTCCCAGAATCCCCCAACCAGGTATTGCAGTGACTGAGGATAGAAGACACAGAGCATCCAAGTTGTGTAAATGCAATCAATGACTTGGCTATGACAGCTGTTGATTTTCATACTATATTTTCCACCTAGATTTCCTAACCCAGAGGTGAGCAACCTTGGTTCTTTTATGACTCGTGGACTTCAACTCCCAGAATTCCTGAGCCAGCATGGCTGGCTCAGGGATTCTGGGAGTTGAAATCCACGAGTCATAAAAGAGCCAAGGTTGACTACCCTGTCCTAACCACTTCTTTGTTCGTTCATTTCTTTTGAGAAATTTAGATGCTGTTGCAATTCAGGTTTTCCTCATCCTCTCATGAATCTATCCCACCCCCATCTGAAAAACATTTGGAGATTTTGAAAAGGGTGGGGGCATGAGCAGTTGCTGGGCTTGTGAAACATTTAGTCCCTTTTGCCTTTTATTGGATACTTCCTGTTTACAGATCCTGGTGTTTTAATTTTTCCTGCTGCTAAAAACTCAAATATTAGTAACAGCATGCCTTAATAGCTGCAGTGCTGCCAAGGAAATTCTTTGCGATAGATTTTTTTCATGTCTTTTTTTCCTTTTTGCTGTTATAGAAGAACAGCAATTTTGCTAAAGAAAGGAAAGAAAAATACATGCACAGGAACCAGTAATTAATCCTCCATTAAACAGAAATTCACACTGGGGCAATTCAGGAAGACTACTCTAAGAGTAAATAAGAGAAGGTATTTAACTATTTGGAATCATAAATGACAGGAAGCAAACTATTAATTAATATTAGAAAAGCCTGTATAAAAGGAACACTTATTTTTCAGTAAGCTTTACAAAAGAATTTTGACAATTGTGGAGTATATTTTAGTTCGCATACTATATTAAATTCTCTGTGAAAGAGATATCTTCATTTTGCTTCTAGGTCATCACTTTAACAATTTTTCATTTTTTGTGTATGGGAATAGCCTGGGTACCCTTATTATCAGAGGCTTTTCTGAAACTGAATTCCTGAAGACAAATAAGTGAATGAAGAACTCCCCAGAGTTCTCAACCCACTTCCCCTTTTACATCATCCAATTTTTCTCACTATTGTATTTTTTAAACCTACTATAATAGTATGAGGGGAAGGAAGCCTCTGTGGGATATCTTAAGAGCTACTCCATATCTTACTACTTTAATCCCCCCCCTATATTTTGAATTCACGCTTTTGAATTAAATACAGTAGCATAGGAAAGCATATAGCCCTTTGAGCCAAAATCCCTGCTAATGCAAGGATCCAAAATTAAAGCATCCCAAAAATTAGTTGTCTAGTTTTCTTAATATATCTAATGAAAGAGAACCCATCACCTCTCTGGAAAATTGGTTCCACTCTGTCCAATGAGCTGGAACAGAAAACTTAAGTGCAGATGTCAGTGCTATTTGGGCAGCCTTCCTCACAAATTAACCACTGATGGAGTAGACTTATATCCACTTTCAACTCAACAACTGCATCCAGAACTCTTGAAGGAGGTTGCAGATGTCATTTGGGAGTTCCTTTCTGAGTCCTTGAAAACCACAGAGGATAAGCATAGTGCCAGAGGAGTGGCGGACAAATATTTTTGAAATGGAAATAGGAAAAACAAAACACTCACTTGCAACCTGGGTCCCATCCTTTTATAGGCAAAGGCCTCCTCAAACAAAGTTATAACCGATGCCTAAAAAACCTTTCATCTAATGGAGGCTAAAGATGACAAAAGCGCATCTCCACAGAAAGCAAACCAAGAAGCAAAAACCCTTCAAGATAAAGAAATCTCCTAAATCACAATATTATGCAAGACCCCTTGTACAATGCCACACCTAGGAAGAGCTGAACATGTAACATATATATCTCATGATCAAAACCCATTTTTCACTTCTCATGCTCCCAGGGCAAGAGCATCTGAATTTACATATATAACATGCTTTACATCAAGGTCCGTTACTTCATAATCAAAACCCAGTGTCACTATACTTCTACTCTCAAATTTCTAACCTCATAGCTACTTTTCAGTTGCTATACTGTACGTTACGCCATCAAAATAAAACACAGAGGTACTAACTAGAGTAATTCGGCAGGATGAGCAGATCAAAGGTTTAGAGATTAAGAAAGAGACATATAAAATACAAGCCTTTGCAGATGACTTAGTCTTTATAATCGAAGAACCATTACAATCAGGGATAAGATTGATGGAAATACTGAGTAGATATGGCAGTGGTGGCGAACCTATGGCACGGGTGCCAAAGGCGGCACTCTCTGTGGGCACACGCACCGTCGCCCCAGTGGGCACACGCACCGTCGCCCCAGTCCTAGGCCTTCAGATGAGTTTTATAAAACCTTTTCACTTTAGGCCTCCGCCGCCGTGTACAAAAAAAAAAAGGTTCAATCAATCAGTCAATTTCAACTTCTCGCGGGAAAAAAAAAGATCTTGCAAAGTTGGAATTGATTGATTGAACTTTTTAGTCCCACCCAGTCTGCCATTACCACCGCAGCCATGCCCACCCAATGGGCCACACCCAACCAATGGGCCACACCCACCCGGCACCCAACGATGCATAAATGGGTTTTGGGTTGCAGTTTGGGCACTCGGTCTCTAAAAGGTTCGCCATCACTGAGATATGGGGAGATAGCTGGCTTAAAGATAAATAAAGAAAAAACTAAAATGCTCGTCAAAAACATGACCAAAATCCAGGAAAATTAATTGGTTGACAGAATAGGTGTTCAAATTACAAACAAAGTTAGATATTTAGGGATACAATTGTCTGCCAGATGCGTTACACTTAAAAGGGATAATTACGATAAATTAATAGAACAGATCCAAAAAGATCTCGATATTTGGACTAACTTACAGCTCTCTTTGATGGGCAGAATTGNGGTGATTAAAATGAATGTGCTACCGAAAATTTTATTCTTGTTCCAATGCATACCTATAAAATTAGACAAGAATTTTTTTCAGAATTTGAATAAAATTATGCTTAAATTTATCTGGCGAGGAAAAAGAGCAAGGATTAAATTAAAATTATTGCAGGACTCAAGGGAAAGAGGGGGATTTGGCCTTCCTGATTTGGAGAAATACTACCAGGCTATAGTACTAGTATGGGTAAGGGACTGGATATTACTAAAGAACAGAAGATTATTATGCCTAGAAGGCCATGATCTACAAATAGGATGGCATGCTATATTATGGGACCATAAATATAAAATACATAAATATTTTCAAAGGCACTATATTAGAAAAGCTCTTATTGATGTATGGGCAAAAATTTGGCAACCAAATTACACCCAGGTACCGAGTTGGATCTCATCATTAGAAATGCATGTGCATCCGAAATTTATCCAATTAGATAGGATCATAACATATAAAAATATTTTAGATGAAAGAGGGGAATTGAAATCCAGGAAAACCCTCCAGGATGAAAGGATAGATCTAGAATGGTGGGCGTACCTGCAGCTACAGGCGAGATATTGGAAAGATAAAAAAGAGTTAGGCATTAAATTAGAACCGATAGAATTGGATAAAATAGTATTGGGATCAGCGGATAAAATGAGTAAAAAACTATACTATTATTTGTTAGATTTGACAATGTATGAAGAACAAGTAAAAATAACTATGTTAACATGGAGTAAGGATTTTGGTTTAAACTTCGATCTGCACATCTGGCAAGAATTATGGGCAAGAAATAAGAAGCTTACTCTGGCCACCTCTTACAAAGAAAACCTCTATAAAATGTTTTATAGATGGCATCTCCCGCTCATAAGATTAGCTAAAATGGGTCCCAACATTTCTTCTAAATGTTGGAAATGTAATCTGGCAATTGGAACATACTATCATATGTGGTGGGAGTGCCCGCAAGCTTGTGATTTTTGGACTAAGGTTAAAGAATGGTTGGAAGAAATACTAGAGCGAGTGGTAGAGTTAAAACCAGAATTTTTCCTATTAGGTATAACAACGCAGAAGTATGACAAAGGCATACTCTATTTCAGTGGTTCTCAACCTTTTTAATGCCGCGACCCCAACCGGTCGTAAGTCGAGGACTAAACCGGTCGTAAGTCGAGGACTAAACCGGTCGTAAGTCGAGGACTAAACCGGTCGTAAGTCGAGGACTATCCAACCGGTTGTAAGTCGAGGACTTTCCCTGCCTGGGAGCGCCGTGCATGCGTGTTTCCGCCCCCTGCACCGGCCGAGGCGTAGCTGGCAAGCGGCAGAGATGGAGCAGGCCGACCACCAGCTGGCCCAGCCCAAGGGAGGTAAGGCACCCGCCGGAAAAGGGGAAAAAAATGGCAGACAGCCTTGCTTGGCGACCCCCATGAAATGGTCGATCGACCCCAAATGGGGTCCCAACCCACAGGTTGAGAACCACTGCTCTATTTGATGCTACACATTCTAACGGCTTCCAGATTGGTTTATGCTCAAAATTGGAGGAATAAGGGAATTCGAACGGAAGAAGAAATCCTGTATAAAATTTTATCATGTGCAGAGATGGACAGGCTTACAATGGCTATGAAAGATAAGACAGAACTGGAATATTTTGAAATCTGGGACAAATTTTATTGCTGGTATGAATCAAGAACCGCTCGGATCTTAAGCTAACGATAGGATTGAAACATACATATAATTGTACATATAATTGTATATATAATTGTATTGTGTAGAAGAATGAGGTTTATATAGAGGTTAAGGATGATGTATTAAGTTTTTGTATCACGAGAAACAAATTGTTAGGAATATTTACTCTGGAATGCCACGTATGTCCATTTTTGTTTTA
>NW_015387519.1:371506-376629 GCF_001527695.2 Protobothrops mucrosquamatus | reverse complement strand
GGATTGAAACATACATATAATTGTACATATAATTGTATATATAATTGTATTGTGTAGAAGAATGAGGTTTATATAGAGGTTAAGGATGATGTATTAAGTTTTTGTATCACGAGAAACAAATTGTTAGGAATATTTACTCTGGAATGCCACGTATGTCCATTTTTGTTTTAATTGTATTATAAATAAAAAACTTTTTAAAAAAATAAATAAAAAAATAAAACACAGAGCGACTTGCCCTGTGTGTTCTTTGGAAAACCCAGCTAGAGTTGGACCCAGAATTTTCTTCCAACAGGAGAAAAAAAAGAGGACCGGAGTGACCACAGATCACATTGGGAAGAAGTCAGTCACTGAGCAAAAAATGCATTGCTTGGAAGAAGCCAACATAGATATATCATGATGTGACTTCAAACCAAATTATTTTGACAGAATAATTGAACACAGGAAAGCAATGGACAAAATAGTATACTGACTTCAGCACATTATTGATAAAGTCTCCCATGAGATCCTAGCAGAGAAGGTAGAAAGTATGAGCTAAATGTTGCTACCATTATATGCTACCACCAAATAATTGTACTAAATTGTACTAAGTAGTATATGTCAATGGCTGAAACACAAATATTTCAATACTCCATGTAGAATCAGAAGTGCTGTTCAATATTGGTGTTCTGGAGAGAAGCAATAAAGAGAGAAAAGGTCTGGGTCCCTGGAAGTGGTGGCTGAGAGGAACAGAAGGCACTGGAAATCTGGGGTCACTAAGCCAGTGGGATATGACATACTGGGAGAAGGGAGTGAGATGCTGTACACCAATTTCTGCTCACACTATAAAATCACTCTGGGATGTCTTCAGACTTCAGGTTTTGTTTCTGCCGAACGAGAGCAAGCAGGAACAGCTCAGTAAAAGTTATGGCTTATTTTGGCTTTGAAATAAAATATACTTTTCCTTTCGTGCATAGCCCTAAATGGGAACTTTTACTTTGTGTCTACACCAGGGCTTTTCAACCAGTGGAACAGGTACCACCTGTGGTACATTGGCACCTGGCAGGTGGTACGCGACCATCCTAGAAAAGTGGTAGTGGGGGAGGGGAATGAACTGAACCGGTGGCAGCACCGCACAAGCCTGAGCGAGAGACGGCTGGAGCTGCAGGGCTGCCAGGGCTCAGCGGAAGTGCCAGGATCAGTGCCAGGCTCCAGCTGGAGCTCGGCACTGATCCTGGTGCTTCTGCTGAGCCCAGAAGAAGCGCCAATCAGCTGGAATGTTGCAGCCACTCCCGGGTCTTGTGATTTACATTCAGATGCTTGGCAACTGATTCATATTTATGACGGTCACAGTGTCCCAGGGTCATGTGAAGTGATCAAAACCTGCTGCAACCACCCAGCAGATGGGGGGAATAAAAGCCAAACACCCCCCACCCCACCCCCGCTGCCAATCCTCAATACAAATGCTCATAACAATGAAAACCTCGGACAGGAGGAAGAGCGCCGCCGGGTGGGCAGGCAGGTGTCTTGCTCGGCTGTGGCTTGGGGGGCACTTTTTTCAGTGCCATTGTAACTTCAAACAGTCACTAAGCGAACTGTTATAAGTTGAGGACTACCTGTACTTTATCACTTTTTTCTTTTTTTTTGGTCATCAAGTTTTTGACACCTTGCTAGGCGACTGGTGGTACTCGGATGTTGCCACATCCTAAAAGTGGTACAATGGGTGAAAAGGTTGAAAAGCCCTGGTCTACACCAAAGACACATCGTATTCTCTGAATTAGAATCGGGAATCTGTTGCATCTAAAGCACGTATTCCCTCACTAATCTGCCCACAACTCCCTTTCAACGAAGATAATCAGGACTACTGCTAGCTCGATCGCTTTCGCAAGGCCAGCCCGTGAAGACAACTCATAGTTCCGGGTGTCCCAGAAACCCAAAATCTGTGTTCACTGAATAACCGATGGGTGTGGATAAGCAAATCGTGCAAATCTGCCGTTGTCCTGAGAAGCTGCTAAAGAAAAAGGCGTCAATTAAGGCTTTAGCCTGCACCTCTTCCTAATCCACTCCGCCAAGTCCAAGCCAAGCCCCGCAGTCCCAGACTCTGCTCCTCTCCCCAACCACGTGAGCAGCGCTGTGGCATTCGGGGTTGGTTCTCCTCCTTTTCCTGGTCTGCTCGGCGCCTGCGTAGTAGCGTCTGCAGGGCCTTTGACCGCTTCCGGGTGGGGTTGGCAGTCCTGCTCGCGCCTCGGGTGAGCCTGCGGGGCTTCGGGCGCGGAAACCGGGCGACGCCATGGCCTGCACTCTCGTGCCTTTCTGCAGCTTCCAGGATCTCGAGTCGGCGCGGGATTTCCTGTGCTCTCATCTTCGGCAGAGTGGCTCGGGGGAACCGTGGGGGGCCAAGGAATGCGGCGGTGAGCCACGACCCCTGGGTCCGAGTGGGAAGAGATGGGTCGGGTAGCGGTGGTTGTGTCGGTACTTTGCATTACGTCCTCTGCCCGCGCTGCCAGCAAGGTTGCTGCCTGTGAGGGACTTGCCTTCATCCATGCTTCCACTTCTTTTAGCTCTAGGTTTGCATGTAAAGAAGTATAAGCAGAGTTGGGGTCGTCATCCCTTCAACTTAATCTCCCCAGGCAGGCTGTTTTTCAGTGGGTCTAAGCCTGTAAAAAGACCATAGAAAAGGTAAATATATGTGTTAGATATGGTACTTTTATCCCTGACTGCAGTAAGTAGCCCATGAATTTCCCTTTTCCCTCCACCCATATGGACCAGTTAATGTGATAAGGAACCACCTATGTACTGAGTTACATATTTTTGATTCAGGATCAGCCGCTGGTGGGTGGAGTCTGCAGCAGTCGGTCACTAAGTTGACACTGTACCAGTTTTATAAAAGAACCTAGTTCTATTAGGGCCAGCTGGTTATTTAATATCCTGGTTATGATTGGGAGAGTTATTGTGGATCTTGCAGGTGCTGACTGAACTTGATCAATGTTTTAATGAAAAACATTATCCTAGGCTGACTAGACCTGACATAATGATTTTTGAAATCAAAGACACCATTTCCACAAAGAATAGCAAACTCTGAATGGCAACATTTGTGTTAAGTAAAAAAACAACAAAAACCCTAAGTAGAATTTGGAGAGCCAGTTTTGTGTAGTGATTAAGGCATCAGGCTAGAAAATGGATGACTGAATTATAGTATTGCCTTAGGAACAAAGCCAATTGGGTGACCATGGGCCAGTCACCCCTTCTGGTAGTTCCGAAATCTGGCCAAGAAAACTGCCAGGACTTGACCAGGCAGTTGCCAGGAGTAAAAAGTACTGACTCGAAGGTGTGTGTGCGTGTGTGCACGTGCGCGCGCGCGCACACGCACACACACACACGATTTAGTACAAGATTCACATAGGCCTAGGAGCTATTGATGGAGAATATGGATTCTATAGATAGTTTATTTTCGAACAGAGCAGAATATATGTAGCTCAGTGTTGAACTGTAGAGTCTGTTTAGTTGTTTGCTTGCAGACTTTTCATTACCTGACTCTAGGTGATAATGCTGATGAGGATGTTTCCTAGTCAGGTAATGAAACATCTGCAAGCAAACAACTAAGCTCAGAAGGCACAAAAGATTCCACAGTTTATTTTCGCTTTGCAAACTTTTTGTGTACCTCAAATGCCACATATGCATCAAAAGATCTGTAACAGAAGTCTGTAACAGAAGTCTTGATTTTGAGGTGATACCCAGAATTAATTAAATAACTAAATTATGCCAGTTTTATACATCATAGTAAACTAGTAAAGTTATCAGTGAACAGTGATTTTAGATTGGCAAACTTTATAGTCCAGTACTTCTCAAACCTGACAACTTTAAAATGTGTGGACTTCAAGTTCATCAGCCTGTATGGGAATTGAATTCGTCACATCCACAATTCTGGGAGTTGAAGTCCACATGTCTTAAAAGTTGCTAAGTTTGAGAAGCCAAGGTAGATGGGCTAATGAGCTAGTATACTTACCAAACTAATTTTGTTTTGGGTAATGTGAGCAGTGTAATAATAATTAGACATACTCTAATTCAGGAAGAAATCTACAAGTCCTATTTAAATCTTAGAAACAGAAAGGTCTCTGAATTTATTCATACTTCTTCTGTTTTAATTGACCTAATTCTTTGCTAACACAGGAACATCTAAAGAGGATTGCTTTATTAGCTAAGAAGTTCACTGTTGCTCTCTAGTAACCAGCCTTAGCTAAACAATCATAATTTATCTTCAGTGATGGTTAACCAAAACAAGATATCAGAAGATTCAATGGTTATATATTTTCCCATGAATTGGAAAAGTTCTCAGCAAGCAAAATGCAGTCCATGGTGCAGTTTACCCTTTCTGGAAAAATATATTATCATGTAGTATATTTATTTGTGCTCTATTTTATTCCATTAATTTGTCATACATAATATGACATAATATTCTCATGCCTTACCCTATACAACAAAAAGTGCATATATATTGGTGGATAGCAGCTTGGCTCTGGGAAGTTGGTCATGAGTAATATGATACAAATCTTTCATTCATTTGCTCTGCCATGCTTATTAATATGGCATGGAGATGATGAACACCTGGCATTTATTTTGCACTTAATGTGGATTCGTTTTTCTTCATATGTTTAACAGAGTTTTGTGAAATGTAACGAACTAAAAATCAAGATACCTGTCTATAAGATAGGCAAGTAGAAGAAAAAGATGTGGGATAATATGGATAAGGCTCATCTATTGTACTCCAGATTTGCTGATCTCTGCAATTCCCTCAATACGGGAAATTTCACTACCTAATTTGTGGTAGTGAGGGGATTGTGTTTGTGTTTTATAGCTTGCTTTCTGAGTGAAAATATTGCCAGTGACTGTAAACATAGTTCTAGTTATAAGATTCATCCCATTAGTGACTATTTGTTTTTTTAGCTATGGAGATTGGTATTTAATTTAGGGAAAGTGTCTGGAGAATAGCTTCTACAATTCTTTTTACCTCTGCTGTATATCATATGGCCAAAACAATAGTAGGGAGGCTTAGAATGAGGAATTGGCAACTTTTTGAGAAGCTGCCCAACTTCCTCTTTCATATGGATGTATTGGGAAACATTTTCCTAAATCCAGCTCATTTTCAA
>NW_015387519.1:349613-371348 GCF_001527695.2 Protobothrops mucrosquamatus | reverse complement strand
GGAGATTGGTATTTAATTTAGGGAAAGTGTCTGGAGAATAGCTTCTACAATTCTTTTTACCTCTGCTGTATATCATATGGCCAAAACAATAGTAGGGAGGCTTAGAATGAGGAATTGGCAACTTTTTGAGAAGCTGCCCAACTTCCTCTTTCATATGGATGTATTGGGAAACATTTTCCTAAATCCAGCTCATTTTCAATTTATTTCTCTTGCATGCTTCTTTCTGCACACCAATTTTACTTCTGTTCTGCTAGATTTTGGAAGAATTTACTTATTTATTTAGTAAATGTATATGCTACCCATCTAGCCTCAAGGCGACTCTAGGCTGCTTACAATGTAAAAACAAGTTTATAACTTGAAATGTTAAAATAATAACATTAACGTTGGTTTAAAATTAACGAGTTGGGAAGGAAGGGAACCAGATACATGGGGAAGAGATGGGAACTTATCTTAATTCATTAACCATCTCCAGGATGACATGCCCACATTGGGCTCCCAGGCCAATTGGCAGAGCCAGGTCTTTAGGCCTTTTTGGAAGTCAAAAAGGTTGGGTATGGATCTCACCTTGGGGATAAGAGCCATGGCACAAATGACTTTTCTCCTGGACTCCGCCAGCCAGAATTCCTTGACTGATGGAGTCAGTAGCATGTCCCTTCTGCTAGCACTGGTGGGGTGGGCCAATCCCATTGGGGTGGGACGGTTCCTCAGATAGCCTGGACATGTTATGAAGAACTTTAAAAGGTGATAACCAATATTTTGAATTGAACCTGGAAGCAAACTAGCAGCCAGTGCAGCTTGTAAAACAGTGGTGTAACATGGACCTCACTTGAGATCCCAAGAATCATCCTGCTGGTGGACAAATGGTTAGGCAAACAGTCTTCTGAGACCCTTTACATAATTTAATTTGGTAAGAAAATTGGCTTTAGATAAAAGATTTATAAAAATGGTTTTAAAGAAACCCCCGACCCTCCGGGGGTCTTCGAGACCGCCTCCTGCCGCAGATTACCTCCCATCGGCCTGTACGCTCCCACAGAGTGGGTCTCCTCAGGGTGCCGTCGGCCAGACAGTGCCGGCTGGCGACCCCAAGGGGGAGGGCCTTCTCTGTGGGAGCTCCCACCCTCTGGAATGAACTACCCCCAGAGATCAGGGTGATCCCTGATCTCCCTTCCTTCCGCCGCGCCCTTAAGACATGGTTATTCCAGCTTGCGGGACTGGCCTAGGGGAAATTTTTAGTGGGGGTTTTAAAATAATTTTAAATTACTTAGACCAATTATTAATATTTGTTTTTTAATCAAGTTTTAATCTGTAGCTTTGGTATTTTGTATTTTTATCTGGTTGTTAGCCGCCCTGAGTCCGCAAGGAGAAGGGCGGGATATAAATATAAACAATAAATAAATAAATAAAATAAATGAGGAAAATTGAAAAACTTAAAAGACCATGCTTGTTTAAACTGCTTTTTAACTTGTGACATAGATTTAATATTCAGTGAAGAAACACCCACATACTAAAAGCAACTAAGCTGTTGAAATAGCTGTTTAATTTTTGCCATTATGCATTATATGGAACAGTGCTACTTCCTTAGCAAATTTCATGCTATTTTAATGAATTGAATTACTATGACATGATTGGTGTTATGAAGCTTTAGAAAATCATCCAGGTTACATAATTTGGGAGTTGGATAGTTTCAAATACTACTTCAATCACTTCATAAACATTATTTTTACCTGGATCAACATCTTATTTTCTCTTCAGTATATTTTTAGATTATTGCAGTATACATAGAAATTGATGAAGCAAACCTTGAAAGCCTAAGGGTGCTTAAGAATATACTTAAATATAGTATTTGTAATTTTCCTCTTCACTTTTTGTAGCTTTTGAGTGACACTAATGAATCATAAGATGCTTGTGTTCAAATTATGATTGGACGAGCAGTATGGTTCATTTTGTCAATTTCTAAAATAAAAAATATGAAAAATATTTACTCAGAATTTTGTTATGCAGATATGCTGTAGTTTCCATTCTATAGCTAGAAGGATTTTAGTGATCCTTAAAGCTTGATGTTTCAAATTAAGAATACATGTACATATTCTAAATAGCAGAAAAACAGATTGATTTATAAATCTTTATAACTTAATGTTGCTTAATATAAGGGACACTTTATTTTTATTTTCAAAGCCATAGTTTTTATCTATGTTCCTCCTTAAATCTGTTTCTTCATGTAGCATAAAGCAAATTGATCAGAGAGGCTTTCTAGGTTTGCTTCATTAATTTCTATATATACTGCAATAATCTAAAATGTTGAAGGGAAAATAAGTTGATCCATGTAAACATAATGTTTATAAAGTAATTGAAATCACTACATAATCAGATTTGTGTTGTTATCACGTTTAAAGGTGAATGACTCATTTAGCTATGGGGATCCGTTCAGTAAACTGCCTTCAGTGCGAATCTAAAAGGAATATTGTAGTATATCAGAAGCAAGTTATTTTTCTTCTATGAAACAGTAGGTTCTGTTCCTATAAAGAAATATATTAAGGCTGTTTTGTTTTGAAACAGTCTGGGTATGAAATGCGTTGTCTTAAGTATTTCGTAACATTCCAACCATCTTCCTCAACGATTTGGACGAGGGGATAGATGGGAAACTCATCAAGTTTGCAGATGACACCAAGCTGGCAGGAATAGCCAACACTCCAGAAGATAGGCTTAAGATACAGGAGGATCTGGACAGACTTTAACACTGGGTGCTATCTAACAAAATGAAATTCAGTAGTGAAAAAAGTAAGATTATACATTTAGGTAAGAAAAAACAAATGTACAGGTATAGTATAGGTGGTACCTTGCTCAATAGTAGTAACTGTGAGAGGGATCTCGGAGTCCTAGTGGACAATCACTTAGATATGAGCCAGCAGTGTGCTGCAGCTGGCAAAAAAGCCAACATAGTGTTAGGCTGCATTAACAGAGGGATAGAATCAAGATCATGTGAAGTATTAATACCACTTTATAATGCCTTGGTAAGGCCACACTTGGAATACTGCATCCAGTTTTGGTCACCACGATGTAAAAAAGATGTTGAGACTCTAGAAAGAGTACAGAGAAGAGCAACAAAGATGATTAAAGAATTGGAGGCTAAAACATATAAGGAATGGTTGCTGGAATTGGGTATGTCTAGTTTAATGAAGAGAAGGATGAGGGGGGACCTGACAGCAGTGTACCAATATCTCAGGGGCTTCCACAAAGAAGAGGGAGTCAAGCTATTCTCTAAAGTGCCTGAAGGCAGGACAAAAAGCAATGGATGGAAACTAATCAAGGAGAGAAGCAACCTAGAACTAAGGAGAAACTTCCTGACAGAACAATTAACCAGTGGAACAACCTGCCTCTAGAAGCGGTGAATGCTCCAACACTAGAAGTTTTTAAGAAGAGACTGGACAGCCATGAAATGGTATAGGGTTTCCTGCCTGAGCAGGGGCTTGGACTAGATGACCTCCAAGGTCCCTTCCAACTTTATTATTATTAAATGTTTTGAGACATTGAGTTTGAAATGCTTCCAAAATGCTGAAAGAGCTGGTATTGTACTTGAGACTGGAAGTTTTGCAAAATTTCACATTTTGAAATTAAATGGTTGCACATGCTGCGCATATCAATTTTAGTCTTCTTGCATAGACATTAATATTATTAAAAAACTAGGCTTCCGGTTAGGCATCGCGGCGTGATGGATACAGGAAGACGGGGCTCCGTCTTCCATGTGTGGCCAGTCAGAAGCTGCTGACAGCTGAAGAAATAAGTACTAACAAGCAACTTTTGAGCAACATGGATGGAACTGAGTGAGACCTTATCCTCTCTTTATGACTTTAAGACTTTTTCCTGGAAAAAAACGCCAATGAGAGAGGAAAGGGAAATTTCTGCCCCATTCCCTCAGGAAAAGAAAAGCGGCGAACTAATTGCTTGGCAGAAAACAGAAAATTACAAGATTAATTTGGAATCAATACAGGTATATAGCTTTGAAATTTGGGGACTAAAAGTGCTTTTGAGACTTTTTTTAGAAAAGAGACTTGAAAAGCTTGCAATATAAGTTTGGATTTAAAAAGCTGGAAGGTGGCATCAACGACATCTAGTGGTGAACCACGGCACTACAATCTATTATGCTTAAACAAAATTTGGCTTGAAGACCAGACTCAAATAAGACTTTTGTTGTCCTTGGAAACTTTGACTTTTGAAGACTGCAGCTGGGAAACAGGAAAAAAAAACACCTCTTGGGCTGCTTTTCTGTGTGGCAGAGACGATAAAGTATTTTGAAACTGGCCTGCCTGGATTACAAATACAAATATTAACTGACTTTTAGAGCTGTGTCATGGAACTATTTCCCTGTAGAAAATACATGCATTACTGATTGAGATGATGGAATACTTTGTATTATAAACCTTTGATTGATGAACAACTTTTAATTGCTTTTTTCTCTCTGGACAGAAAGAATATGTTTTTCATTGGAGAGAAAAACTTGAATTTTGTTTAGGGGAGGCTTAAGGACAGACTGATAGGCTGGCTTGATAATTTGGAGTTCAAATGACAATTGACTGAAACTTTTTAAATCCCTAAATAGATTGGACTATAAAGACCACATACAAAAACAAAATGGATGTTCCATACTTAGCCTTAAATGGTAATAAACCATCCCTAACACTTGTCTTCAAAGCTCCCAGCTTGACATACCAACAAAAAAATGTTGATGAATCTCGGAAATAAATTCTTTCTATATTGAAATCAATAGAAGAGACAATTGCCTTAGCTCATGATGAGACTAAAATAATGCAAAGGAGATAAAAGAACAATTTTCTAATCTAAACCTACAAATTCAGAAAATGACTACAAAGAAGGAACTAGTAACCCAGAAAATAGAAGGAGAATTAGAGGAAGCAGATTCAAAGATGGAGGACCTAAAGGAAGGAATCAACAGACAGACTCAGACAAAAGAAGAATTAAAAGACGTAGCGATAATACCAGAAATGGAAAAGATATCTTACTTGTCAAGATCTCAGAACACATTTGAGGATAAGGAAGAAGAGCTGATCGAACGGAAGAAAAAGCTGTTAGGAGAATTGTGGAAAATTGGAGAAGGAGGGAGACTGTTTAATGAATATAAATGGACTGAGTGTTTATAATTGTCTTTCTTATTCCAAACAATATTCACAAAAATAGAGGAAGAACTACTTGATAATTCAAATGCATTGACTTGGAAAGTTAGTTGGCAAAGGAAGAAAGCTAGAGTAAGACTGAAGAAAATAGAGATTTTGACCCATTAGATGGGATATTATATCGTTAAATAGATGTTTGAACATGGTTAAGAGAATAGATAATTGTTAGAAATAAAAGTATTATTATAACTAGAAAGATAGGATCTGCAACTAGAATATTATATTTTGGTATGAGAAGGGAAATATGAAAATGCTAAGAGGGTCTGAATAAGGGAAGCTTTTGGTTCCCCAAATATAATTTATTATGAGAAAACTATAAGCGATAGAGACACTTTGAACATTGATGGGAAATCAAAATTAAAAAATAGTGGGAAAAACAGGATATTGATTGAACAAATGGATTTTAAGTGCAAATGCAATTGAGATATGTTTTGGTTAGAAAAGTTATTTTAAATTGAAACTATTGATATTATGTATAATATTAGAAAAATGTGATAAAGATGTTGATATTCAATTGTATATGTATTAATAGCAATAAGAATTGTATTTGCCTAGTGTGGAAAAATGTATACCACCGGAAAAAGAGAGGAAGCACTGGATGGTGTAGTATTGGATCTAGATTGAGGAAGTTAATATGTACCACTGAATTACTAATGGACCCAGCCAACACATTGTTTGTTAAGTACTTATGATTGCAAAATTAGAAAATAAAATATTTATAAAAAAAGATTATTCAAAAACTAGCTTGAAATAGATAAAATGATTAGTATGCAGATGGAAATAAAAGAGAGCCTAGTTAAGGTGCTAGAGCAGGAGCAGAAACCCCAGTTCTAATCTTCCTTTGGGGTGAAGACTACTGGGTGACTTTGGGCCAATTGCTGTCTCACTGTTCTAAACAAGGAAGTTAAAAAACATCCCAGAAAAAGACAGTGGCAAACCACTTTTGCAGTGTTGCCAAGAAAACCTCATGGACCTATCCATGAAGTAGTCAGGAGTCAAGATTAACTCAAAAGAAACCAAGAGAAAGAAAGAGAAAGAGAGAGAGAGAATATATTTCTGATCCCTGCTATCTAAAAGATGCTCACAAACAAACTCCTAGAATTCCATACACACACACACACAAAACAAAATGCCACATACATCTTGAGCCCCCTCGAACTCTGCACCCTTTCCGATCACCATCCTTATGAAAAAAGCTTTCAGAGGCTCTGCCCTGCAGAAAACCAGATGAGTGCAATTCTCTGGATGAAGTTGGACTCTATGGAACAGATCAGATTGTTGCTGTTGTACTGCTCTCTCTGATGCACAACATTGTCCTTGCTTAAGCTGCTGGATTTCCATTGCTGGGCTGGTGCTTGGGACCCTGAGGCTCCTGGTTGTGAGGAACTTCAATTTACTACCTAATGACATTGAGTCCAGGGCAGGTCAGGAGTTGCTGGCAATCATGGACCTGTCCCGTGTCATTTTAGGCCTGATGTATCCTGAGGGTTAAACATTACATCTGGTTTTTGTTTCAGGGTAGTTGAGACATGTTCGGGTTTTAAATGGTGTTATTTGCCATTATCCCATTGCCATGGTCAGATTGCTCTGATTGCTTTTTGACTCACTTGTGCCCCCTATCTTGAAGGGGTGTGTGTGAGGCCTGTTAAGTTGGCTTGCCCCAGGTGTCTAATAAATGCATGGATCTTATGGGCAGTTCAGCTGAGGCCTTAGTTACAGCCTACAATGGGCGTGGGACTTTTAGATCAATTTGTTCATATGGAGCCTCTGCCCCTGCATTGATCCCAGGACACACCTTGGTTCTCTAAGGAGCTCTAGAAAATGAGTTGGAGATAATGCCTGGAGCATCATTGGAGAAAGATAAAGACTGAATCCATCTCATGTTAGGGATTACAGTGTGGTCATAGGCAATGAAATATTCTTTGTTTTCTGTTGAAATTGTATGTACTGATAGTTGCATGACAGTCTTTTAAGGTTTGACCAAGTAAGATATTGTAGTTAGCTGGAGCAAATTTAATTCTGTGCCTCCTGAAGAACAGTCAAAGTTTTCTAGTCTGTAATCTTGACCATCTGCTTGCTAGATCTAGGTCTCCTCTGGATAGTTAAAACCGCCCCTGTGGTGACCTATAATTGGATTTTTGCAATGATGTCAATTTCCTTGAGTGAAGGATTAGCCCCTTGGGCCTTGAAATAGGCTTTGGTATGTCATTTCATCAAGAAGTCGTCATTGAATTCAATGGTCCTGGACAATTATCATCCAGTCTTTAACCTTTCCTTCTTTGGAAAGGTTGTAGACAGGTTCAGCTTCAGAGGACCTGGAAGAAATGGGTTGTTTGAATCCGTTTCTGTCAGCCTTTGTGCATCTAGAAATGTTTTTACAACTAGTAACCAAAGGTAAATGTACCCTATGGAAGAGACATGGCAATCTTCAGTTAAGTTGTAAATAACTTTTTATTGCTTGTATCACTTTATACAACAGGTTGAAACTGCTTCACATGTCACAATGCATGACTGAACCTATGTTATTAATATAAAAATGTGCATAGATTATCTCTCATACTTTTATTCTCGGTTTAGGTAATTATAAGGTATGGGGTGCCTCAGGGGTCGGTCCTCTCCCCCCTTTTGTTCAATATTTATGTAAAGCCGCTGGGGGAGATCATTCGTGGCTTTGGGGTGGATTTCCATCAGTACGCTGATGATACGCAGCTGTACATTTCCACCCCAGGCCACCCCAACGATGCCCTTGATGTGATGACCCGTTGCCTGGAGGCCGTACGGGTCTGGATGNGGAGATTGGTATTTAATTTAGGGAAAGTGTCTGGAGAATAGCTTCTACAATTCTTTTTACCTCTGCTGTATATCATATGGCCAAAACAATAGTAGGGAGGCTTAGAATGAGGAATTGGCAACTTTTTGAGAAGCTGCCCAACTTCCTCTTTCATATGGATGTATTGGGAAACATTTTCCTAAATCCAGCTCATTTTCAAATTTATTTCTCTTGCATGCCTCTTTCTGCACACCAATTTTACTTCTGTTCTGCTAGATTTTGGAAGAATTTACTTATTTATTTAGTAAATGTATATGCTACCCATCTAGCCTCAAGGCGACTCTAGGCTGCTTACAATGTAAAAACAAGTTTATAACTTGAAATGTTAAAATAATAACATTAACGTTGGTTTAAAATTAACAAGTTGGGAAGGAAGGGAACCAGATACATGGGGAAGAGATGGGAACTTATCTTAATTCATTAACCATCTCCAGGATGACATGCCCTCATTGGGCTCCCAGGCCAATTGGCAGAGCCAGGTCTTTAGGCCTTTTTGGAAGTCAAAAAGGTTGGGTATGGATCTCACCTTGGGGATGAGAGCCATGGCAGAAATGACTTTTCTCCTGGACTCCGCCAGCCAGAATTCCTTGACTGATGGAGTCAGCAGCATGTCCCTTCTGCTAGCACTGGTGGGGTGGGCCAATCCCATTGGGGTGAGACGGTTCCTCAGATAGCCTGGACATGTTAAGAACTTTAAAAGGTGATAACCAATATTTTGAATTGAACCTGGAAGCAAACTAGCAAACATTGCAGCTTGTAAAACAGTGGTGTAACATGGACCTCACTCGAGATCCCAAGAATCATCCTGCTGGTGGACAAATGGTTAGGCAAACAGTCTTCTGAGACCTTTTACATAATTTAATTTGGTAAGAAAATTGGCTTTAGATAAAAGATTTATAAAAATGGTTTTAAAGAAATGATTCATAGAATGAGGAAAATTGAAAAACTTAAAAGACCATGCTTGTTTAAACTGCTTTTTAACTTGTGACATAGATTTAATATTCAGTGACGAAACACCCACATACTAAAAGCAACTAAGCTGTTGAAATAGCTGTTTAATATTTGCCATTATGCATCATATGGAACAGTGCTACTTCCTTAGCAAATTTCATGCTATTTTAATGAATTGAATTACTATGACATGATTGGTATTATAAAGCTTTAGAAAATCATCCAGGTTACATAATTTGGGAGTTGGATAGTTTCAAATACTACTTCAATCACTTCATAAACATTATATTTACCTGGATCAACATCTTATTTTCCCTTCAATATATTTTTAGATTATTGCAGTATACATAGAAATTGATGAAGCAAACCATGAAAGCCTAAGGGTGCTTAAGAATATACTTAAATATAGTATTTGTAATTTTCCTCTTCACTTTTCGTAGCTTTTGAGTGACACTAATTATTATTATTATTAATTATTAATAATAATAATAATAATAAAGTTGGAAGGGACCTTGGAGGTCATCTAGTCCAACCCACTGCTCAGGCAGGAAACCCTATACCATTTCAGACAATCATAAGATGCTTGTGTTCAAATTATGATTGGACGAGCAGTATAGTTCATTTTGTCAATTTCTAAAATAAAAAAATATGAGAAATATTTACTCAGAATTTTGTTATGCAGATATGCTGTAGTTTCCATTCTATAGCAAGAAGGATTTTAGTGATCCTTAAAGTTTGATGTTTCAAATTAAGAATACATGTACATATTCTAAATAGCAGAAAAACAGATTGATTTATAAATCTTTATAACTTAATGTTGCTTAATATAAGGGACACTTTATTTTTATTTTCAAAGCCATAGTTTTTATCTATGTTCCTCCTCAAATCTGTTTCTTCATGTAGCATAAAGCAAATTGATCAGAGAGGCTTTCTAAGTTTGCTTCATTAATTTCTATATATACTGCAATAGTCTAAAATGTTGAAGGGAAAATAAGAGGTTGATCCATGTAAACATAATGTTTATAAAGTAATTGAAATCACTACATAATCAGATTTGTGTTGTTATCACGTTCAAAGAGGAATGATTCATTCAGCTATGGGGATCCGTTCAGTAAACTGCCTTCAGTGCGAATCTAAAAGGAATATTGTAGTATATCAGAAGCAAGTTATTTTTCTTCTATGAAACAGTAGGTTCTGTTCCTATAAAGAAATATATTAAGGCTGTTTTGTTTTGAAACAGTCTGGGTGTGAAATGTGTTGTATTAAGTATTTTGTAACATTCCAACCATCTTCATCAACAATTTGGATGAGGGGATAGGTGGGGAACTCATCAAGTTTGCAGACAACACCAAGCTGGCAGGAATAGCCAACACTCCAGAAGATAGGCTTAAGATACAGGAGGATCTGGACAGACTTGAACACTGGGTGCTATCTAACAAAATGAAATTCAATAGTGAAAAAAGTAAGGTTCTACATTTAGGCAAGAAAAAACAAATGTACAGATATAGTAGAGGTGGTACCTTGCTCAATAGTAGTAACTGTGAGAGGGATCTTGGAGTCCTAGTGGACAATCACTTAGATATGAGCCAGCAGTGTGCTGCAGCTGCCAAAAAAGCCAACACAGTGTTAGGCTGCATTAACAGAGGGATAGAATCAAGATCATGTGAAGTATTAATACCACTTTACAATGCCTTGGTAAGGCCACACTTGGAGTACTGCATCCAGTTTTGGTCGCCACAATGTAAAAAAGACGTTGAGACTCTAGAAAGAGTACAGAGAAGAGCAACAAAGATGATTAAAGGATTGGAGGCTAAAACATATAAGGAACGGTTGCTGGAATTGGGTATGTCTAGTTTAACGAAGAGAAGGACAAGTGGGGACATGATAGCAGTGTACCAATATCTCAGGGGCTTCCACAAAGAAGAGGGAGTCAAGCTATTTTCCAAAGCGCCTGGAGGCAGGACAAGAAGCAACGGATGGAAACTAATCAAGGAGAGAAGCAACCTAGAACTAAGGAGAAACTTCCTGACAGAACAATTAACCAGTGGAACAACCTGCCTCCAGAAGCGGTGAATGCTACGACACTAGAAGTTTTTAAGAAGAGACTGGATAGCCATTTGTCTGAAATGGTATAGGGTTTCCTGCCTGAGCAGGGGGTTGGACTAGATGACCTCCAAGGTCCCTTCCAACTTTATTATTATTATTATTAAATGTTTTGAGACATTGAGTTTGAAATGCTTCCAAAATGCTGAAAGAGCTGGTATTGTAGTTGAGACTGGAAGTTTTGCAAAATTTCACGTTTTGAAATTAAATGGTTGCACATTGCGCATATCAGTTTTAGTCTTCTTGCATAGACATTAAGTTTATTAAAAAACTAGGCTTCCGGTTAGGCATCGCGGTGTGATGGATGCAGGAAGACGGGGCTCTGTCTTCCACGTGTGGCCAGTCAGAAGCTGCTGACAGCCGAAGAAATAAGTATTAACAAGCAACTTTTGAGCAACGGGAATGGAACTGGGTGAGACTTTATCCTCTCTTTGTGACTTTTAAGACTTTTTCCTGGAAAAAACCGCCAATGAGAGGGAAGGGAAATTTCTGCCCCGCTCCCTCAGGAAAAGAAAAGCGACGAACTAATTGCTTGGGGGAAAACAGAAAATTACAAGATTAATTTGGAATCAATACAGCTTTGAAATTTGGGGACTAAAAGTGTTTTTGAGACTTTTTTAGAAAAGAGACTTGAAAAGCTTGCAATGTAAGTTTGGATTTAAAAAGCTGGAAGATGGCATCAACGACATCTAGGGGTGAACCACGGCACTACAATCTATTATGCTTAAACAAAACTTGGCTTGAAACCCAGACTCAGATAAGACTTTTGTTGTCCTTGGAAACTTTGACTTTTGAAGACTGCAGCTGGGAAAAGGAAAAAAAAAAGACCTCTTGGGCTGCTTGTCTGTGTGGCAGAGATGATAAAGTATTTTGAAACTGGCCTGCCTGGATTACAAATACAAATATTAACTGACTTTTAGAGCTGTGTCATGGAACTATTTCCCTGTAGAAGATACATGCATTACTGATTGAGATGATGGAATACTTTGAATTATAAACCTTTGATTGATGAACAACTTTTAATTGCTTTTTTCTCTCTGGACAGGAAGGATATGTTTTTCATTGGAGAGAAAAACTTGAATTTTGTTTAGGGGAGGCTTAAGGACGGACTGATAGGCTGGCTTGATAATTTGGAGTTCAAATGACAATTGACTGAAACTTTTTAAATCCCTAAATAGATTGGACTATAAAGACCACATACAAAAACAAAATGGATGTTCCATACTTAGCCTTAAATGGTAATAAACCATCCCTAACACTTGTCTTCAAAGCTCCCAGCTTGACATACCAACAAAAAAATGTTGATGAATCTCGGAAATAAATTCTTTCTATATTGAAATCAATAGAAGAGACAATAGAAGAGACAATTGCCTTAGCTCATGATGAGACTAAAATAATGCAAAGGAGATAAAAGAACAATTTTCTAATCTAAACCTACAAATTCAGAAAATGACTACAAAGAAGGAACTAGTAACCCAGAAAATAGAAGGAGAATTAGAGGAAGCGGATTCAAAGATGGAGGACCTAAAGGAAGGAATCAACAGACAGACTCAGACAAAAGAAGAATTAAAAGATGTAGCGATACCAGAAATGGAAAAGATATCTTACTTGTCAAGATCTCAGAACACATTTGAGGATAAGGAAGAAGAGCTGATCGAACGGAAGAAAAAGCTGTTAGGAGAATTGTGGAAAATTGGAGAAGGAGGGAGACTGTTTAATGAAAATAAACGGACTGAGCGTTTATAATTCTTATTCCAAACAATATACACAAAAATAGAGGAAGAACTACTTGATAATTCAAATGCATTGACTTAGAAAGTTAGTTGGCAAAGGAAGAAAGCTAGAGTAAGATTGAAGAAAATAGAGATTTTGACC
Organism: Protobothrops mucrosquamatus; assembly: GCF_001527695.2. Lineage (NCBI taxonomy): Eukaryota > Metazoa > Chordata > Lepidosauria > Squamata > Viperidae > Protobothrops > Protobothrops mucrosquamatus. The sequence goes on along the minus strand of NW_015387519.1, from coordinate 358,400 downwards.
TATTAAATGGGATATTATATCGTTAAATAGATGTTTGAACATGGTTAAGAGAATAGATAATTGTTAGAAATAAAAGTATTATTATAACTAGAAAGATAGGATCTGCAACTAGAATATTATATTTTGGTATGAGAAGGGAAATATGAAAATGCTAAGAGGGTCTGAATAAGGGAAGCTTTTGGTTCCCCAAATATAATTTATTATGAGAAAACTATAAGCGATAGAGACACTTTGAACATTGATGGGAAATCAAAATTAAAAAATAGTGGGAAAAACAGGATATTGATTGAACAAATGGATTTTAAGTGCAAGTGCAATTAAGATATGTTTTGGTTAGAAAAGATATTTTAAACTGACACTATTGATATTATGTATAATATTAGAAAAATGTGATAAAGATATTGATATTCAATTGTATATGTATTAATAGCAATAAGAATTGTATTTGCCTAGTGTGGAAAAATGTATACCACTGGAAAAAGAGAGGAAGCACTGGAGAGTGTAGTATTGGATCTAGATTAAGAAAGTTAATATGTACCACTGAATTACTAATGGACCCAGACAACACATTGTTTGTTAAGTACTTATGATTGCAAAATTAGAAAATTAATAAAATATTTATAAAAAAAGATTATTCAAAAACTAGCTTGAAATAAATAAAATGATTAGTATGCAGATGGAGATAAAAGAGAGCCTAGTTAAGGTGCTAGAGCAGGAGCAGAAACCCCACTTCTAATCTTCTTTTAGGGGTGAAGACTACTGGGTGACTTTGGGCCAATTGCTGTCTCACTGTCCTAAACAAGGAAGTTAAAAAACACCCCAGAAAAAGACAGTGGCAAACCACTTTTGCAGTGTTGCCAAGAAAACCTCATGGACCTATCCATGAAGTAGTCAGGAGTCAAGATTAACTCAAAAGAAACCAAGAGAAAGAAAGAGAAAGAGAGAGAGAGAGAGAGAATATATTTCTGAACCCTGCTATCTAAAAGATGCTCACAAACAAACTCCTAGAATTCCATACACACACACACAAAACAAAATGCCACATACATCTTGAACCTCCTCGAACTCTGCATCCTTTCCTATCACCATCCTTATGAAAAAAGCTTTCAGAGGCTCTGCCCTGCAGAAAACCAGATGAGTGCAATTCTCTTGATGAAGTTGGACTCTGTGGAACAGATCCGATTGTTGCTGTTGTACTGCTCTCTAGTGCTGCACAACATTGTCCTTGCTTAAGCTGCTGGATTTCCATTGCTGGGCTGGTGCTTGGGACCCTGAGGCTCCTGGTTTTGAGGAACTTCAATTTACTACCTAATGACATTGAGTCCAGGGCAGGTCAGGAGTTGCTGGCAATCATGGATCTGTCCCGTGTCATTTTAGGCCTGATGTATCCTGAGGATTAAACGTTACATCTGGTTTTTGTTTCAGGGTAGTTGAGACATGTTTGGGTTTTAAATGGTGTTATTTGCCATTATCCCATTGCCATGGTCAGATTGCTCTGATTGCTTTTTGACTCACTGGTGCCCCCTATCTTGAAGGGGGGGGTGAGGCCTGTTAAGTTGGCTTGCCCCAGGTGTCTAATAAATGCATGGATCTTATGGGCAGTTCAGCTGAGGCATTAGTTACAGCCTACAATGGGCATGGGACTTTTAGATCAATTTGTCCATATGGAGCCTCTGCCCCTGCATTGATCCCAGGACACACCTTGGTTCTCTAAGGAGCTCCAGGAAATGAGCTGGAGATAATGCCTGGAGCATCATTGGAGAAAGATAAAGACTGAATCCATCTCATGTTAGGGATTACAGTGTGGTCATAGGCAATGAAATATTCTTTGTTTTCTGTTGAAATTATACGTACTGATATGCATGACAGTCTTTTATTTATTTATTTATTTATTTAAATTTGTATACTGCCCTATCTCCCTTACGGGACTCAGGGCGGTGAACAGGCGATAATAAAAATCACAATAAATATACTCAAATTTCTATTCTAAAATCAAATTAAATAAAGGCCTGCTCTAAAATACCCCATATAAAACCTTTACTAAAACATAATTAAGACTATGCCAGGCCGGCCGCACGGAATAGATGGGTTTTCAGGGCTCGGCGAAAAAGGCGCAGGTCCACAGTTGTACGTAGGTCGGGGGGTAGGTCATTCCAGAGGGCAGGAGCTGCCATAGAGAAGGCTCTCCCCCTGGGGGTCGCCAGCCGGCATTGACTGGCCGATGGCACCCTAAGGAGGCCCTCTCTGTGGGAGCGGACTGGTCGAAGGGAGGTATTTGGTAGGAGGCGGTCTTGCCTCCTACCAAATTTTAACGTTTGACCAAGTAAGATCTTGTAGTTAGCTGGAGCAAGTTTAATTCTGTGCCTCCTGAAGAACAGTCAAAGTTTTCTAGTCTGTAATCTTGACCATCTGCTTGCTAGATCTAGGTCTCCCCTGGATAGTTAAAACCGCCCCTGTGGTGACCTGTAGTTGGGTCTTTGCAATGATGTCAATTTCTTTGAGTGAAGGATTAGCCCCTTGGGCCTTGAAATAGGCTTTGGTATGTCATTTCATCAAGAAGTCGTCATTAAATTAAATGGTCCTGGACAATTATCATCCAGCCTTTAATCCTTCCTCCTTTGGAAAAGTTGTAGACAGGGTTCAGCATCAGAGGACCTGGAAGAAATGGGTTGTTTGAATCCGTTTCTGTCAGCCTTTGTGCATCTAGAAATGTTTTTACAACTAGTAACCAAAGGTAAATGTACCCTATGAAAGAGACATGGCACTTCTTAAATTAAGTTGTAAATAACTTTTTATTGCTTGTATCACTTTATACAACAGGTTGAAACTGCTTCACATGTCACAATGCATGACTGAACCTATGTTATTAATATAAAAATGTGCATAGATTATCTCTCATACTTTTATTCTCGGTTTAGATAATTATAAGGTATTCTAGCATTTCTGCTAGGAATTTCTGGCATTTTTAGAGCATTATTGTTATTCAAATAATAATCACATTTTCATATATACTGGGATGCAGCATTTTATTTTAGCACATGTAACTGATGGCTCTGATTTGCTAAACTAAACTAGGTTTTGTAAATATAGGTAAATCATCAAACTGGGAAGAAGAGAATTGGAGTTCCTGGGATGAAGCAGAAACTCAAGACCCTGTAAGCTTCTTTATTTACTATTTATTTACCATTATGTTAATTATATTTTTTATAAATAAGCTTGATATCTATATCAAAATAATTTGAATAATCCATTAAAAACTCTGANAGTATTTTAATCGGAAACACAGCTGGTAATATTTGGTTTTAATTCGGCTTTTATCGGGGTTTATTTTTTTGTATTTTTGTATTTTGTATTTTTTGTATTTTGTGTATATTATTTGTTTTTAATATGCTGTGAACCGCCCTGAGTCCTATGGGAGAAGGGCGGTATACAAATTAAAATAATAATAATAATAATAATAATTTCTGCTAGGAATTTCTGGCATTTTTAGAGCATTGTTGTTATTCAAATAATAATCACATTTTCATATATACTGGGATGCAGCATTTTATTTTAGCACATGTAACCCGATGGCTCTGATTTGCTAAACTAAACTAGGTTTTGTAAATATAGGTAAATCATCAAACTGGGAAGAAGAGAATTGGGGTTCCTGGGATGAAGCAGAAACTCAAGACCCTGTAAGCTTCTTTATTTACCATTGTGTTAATTATATTTTTTATAAATAAGCTTGATATCTATATCAAAATAATTTGGATAATACATTAAAAACTCTGAAATTCATTAATCAATTTGTAATGCATAATACATACATTTAGGTTGAATATATTGATGGCATTTGAGGATAGGTAACAATATTACAATTAATAAAACAAAGTGTATAATTTTGATAATGTTTAAATGCTTTCAACCATCCATTAAGATTGCAGTCACATTGGTAATTTGCATATTCCTTAAATGTTAATATTATTGTACTTAACTGTTTTAAATTATATATAGTTATTTTTTGCTCAGGAAAGTAGTAACTTCAATAATCATTATTTATAGGAAGAAGAAGAAGACTTAACATCTAAAACACAAACAAATTCCTGGCTTCAGGACTGTGTAATATCGTTGTCACCCGCAAATGATCTCATGGTAATAGCTCGTGAGCAGAAAGCAGTGTTTTTTGTCCGTAAGTGTTTTGTTTTATGTTACTGTATTTGAAAATATATTCTAGTAAATATCTTTAATTGAGTTTCATAAATAACATTCTGAATAAGAGTAGGTTATGATTAAAACCACATACCTTGATAGTTATTGATGTTTCTGTTTATCATAATAAATGGAGAATGATTGTTCATAATAACTATTGTATTAAAATCAATCTAGCTTTACAGACTTATCTCTGAAACTGATGTTATATCTGTGGTAGGAGGTATATTGTGAAATATATGGTATACTGTGAAATATATATAAACCTCCTCCTTTCTTGATATGTTAACCATATATATATATGATAATTAATACTGTAACTCAAGTTTTGTTAATAAATTTGAATTCCATTTTAACCCTATATTTCCCTAGCACTAGGATTAGGTAGACATTTGTTTCTCAAATAGCTTTTATTTTCTTTGAAAATGGTGGTTCCCAGGGCTTTTTTTGTCATAGAACGCCCAGAACGGAGTTCCGGCACCTTTTTGGGATGGAACCTTGTAGGGTAGGCAAGGCGGATTGTATGGCATGTGTGAGTTCCAGCACCTTTTTTTTTTTTACAAAAAAAGCACTGGTGGTTCCTATGACTTTCTTCTCTTCCTGTCTCTTGTTTTCTTTGGATGAAAAATGGTTTCATAAGTGTGTATGATTTAGAGTGGATAGGGCTCCTACACAAATCGGCAATTGATTATCTTGTTATTTGCAATGTAAATAATTGAACAAAGTGATTCACTTCTCTTAGATTGTTGAAGTTCTGTTTTCCCCCACCTCAGCTATCCATATCTATAAATGGTGATATTACAATAACTAAATTGGATGGAGTCATTGTGATGACTCACTGAATTCTCAACTGAAAGGCAACTTTTTAGAGCCCTCCTTTATCTTGAAAAGCTACTCTGGTGGCAGAGGAGATTGCAAAAGGGATGTGTATTACATAAAAATGACATCACTCAGGCTTGTATTCAATTTTATTATGGTATATTTTAATAATAGAGCAATTTGGTCTAAAAATAACCTTCCATTTCACCAGATGCTTAGACACATCAAGTTGTACCATAACTAATCTTAATATAAAATTAATTCATGACTAGACTTTAGTGAAAACTAATTACTTGCTGTTTATGATGAGCTATCTCAAACCAAGATACAAAAAAATATTTCTGTCATTCATATAAGCATTGTCTGCAATGCTTTCTTTTTTAATTCATATTTGGAGTTTACCTCTAGTCATTGACAATAATCTCAAGAAAGTGAATGTCAGTATAGTACTATTTCTATAAGCAGATATGCAAAACTTGAACGGGTAAGGTTCTTTTTAAGGATGTTGGTTGAAGCCAAATTGGAAAGTAGTATGGTGAAATTATCAAACTACATGAACTTTTATTATAGCCATTCCAGGTAGTGTTCCTGAATATCTCTCAGTAATACAGATAGTTTTTGACTTAGAACCATTTGTTTAGTGACTGTTCAAAATTACAGCTGCACTGAAAAAAGTGAGTTATGACCGTTTTTCACACTTATGACCATGGTCATGTGATCAAAATTCAGATGCTTGGCAACCAACTCATATTTATGAGTGTCCTGGGCTCATGTGATCATCTCTTACCATCTTCTGATGAGCAAAGTCAATGGGGAAGCCAGATTCATTTAATAACCATGTTACTAACTTAACACCTGCAGTGATTCACTTAATAACTGTTGCAAGAAAGGTCATAAAATGGGGTGAAATTCACATAACAGCCGTCTTGCTTTGTTCAATTTTGAGCTCAAGTGTGGTTGTAAGCCGAGGACTACCTGTATTTTAAAACTGTGTCTTGGATTCAAAGATGGCTTGCACCATGCAAAAATATTATCTTGCTACGTGATAATTTTGTTGGTTTTTCAAATTCCCCTTCTTAATGCTCCATACTATTCCAGAAGTTGGAAAAATATACAGTACATCAGGCTGCAAAGGAAGAAGAGGCAGGAAAGTCTTTTTTTTCTGCAAACAGAAATCTTTTTAGTTTGAGTTGGATCAGCACTGCCATTTTGTGTTCAGGCTAAATGTACAGATGGACTTGGATGGACTTCTTAGTTAACAAGTTATTTTTTTTCTTTTTTTTTCTAAAGTTTTTAAAAAGTTTTCTATTTTATGTGAAATTAAAATATGGCAATACTTTGTTGCCTAATTGTTTTTTTCTTCTTCTCAGCAAAATGGAAACAGAATGAAAAAGGGAAAGAAGAAATGCAATTTGCAGTTGGCTGGAGTGGCTCTCTTGGCTGGAATGGCCCTTGCAGTGTTGAAGAAATGTAAGCTTGGAAAGGAGAAGGTCTTGGGAACTCTTACTTTTGACCTTGCTGTTTTCCAATACCACATTATGATAGTATAGTTGGATAACGTCTTGCTACCTGGGCCTTGTTCTTGAAATTTTGAGAAGGGCTTGCTCCACAGTGAGAGACAGTGTAACACCATCAAACACCCACTTCTGCCTATCCAGGGTTCTTGGGAAGGACTCGATAGGCAGTCAAAAATGCCAAGTCCAGTCTGAGTATCTGGCTGACTAAGACTGCAGAGGTTGCCTAGACTGGCTGGTGGTAGAAAGGTTTCAATTCCTGCCCTCAATGAGGGGGCACAACGACATTTCTCTATTTAGTGTGCCTCTTCAGCATTTTTTTCAGTAAAGGTACTTGCCATCAATACCATGTTACTATTTCTTTTTTAAACATTTCATACTATCCATGATAAGTTTGTTTTCATGATTAGTACTCCATTTTGTCTCTTTACATGCGTGACTTGTTGAAAAAAGGACAATTGATTTAGCATTGTTAAAAACAAAGTACTGTGTGGCTTCTATTTCTTTGCACCTACTGTACATCTTCTCTGGAGTTCTTTTTCATGCACCCAAAGATGTGCACATGGTTTTGCACATTCTGTTATACAAATTTGGCATGTTGGAAAATTGTAAATCTAATCTGCTGGTAGGTTTAAAAAGTACCAAACACATAATAATGGAACAGCAAGGGACAAGACTGAATAGATAAGAATGCCGGCCTGTGTATAAATGTTTGTAATTCTGATTTTTAAAGGTATTCTTTTTGGGCCACATTCTCTGGATACCACTCTTCCACTAACTGGGTCAAAAGTAGCTGGAAAGCAGCTTGGATATATTTGTTTTCCCTCTTGAAAACTTTAGAGAATTTTTTATATCTTATGTGGAATCCCAAATATGCTTTTTTCATAAGGCAACTGGACTTCCTTGTTTTTCTTTGAAGATGTTTCCCTTCTCATCCAAGAAGCTTCTTCAGCTTTGATTGAATGGTGGGAATGGAAAGATTTATATTCCTGCAGACAGATGAATCTTTCCATTCCCCACCATCCAGTCAGAGTTGAAGAAGCTTCTTGGATGAAAAGCAAAACATCTTCAAAGAAAAACAAGAAAGTCCAATTGCCTTGTGAAAAAAGGCATCTTTGGGATAACTATGACCTGAATGACTGAAAATCTTCATAGATATCTTATGTGGAGAAATATTCTTGAAGAATTTAATATTTTTATATTTTGCTTCTAGTGAATGTGTAACCAGTGCATTGTGTATCCCTCTTGCAAGTCAAAAGAGGTAAGTGCAAACTTTTTTTAACAGTTTAATTATCTTATTAAGTCTGAACTATGCTTGTGCATTATATGAGAATAAGTTTTCATAAAATTTATTCCATGTTCTTTATATGAGACAGGAGCTCAACAGGCCGTCCTGACTGGACCTGCATTGTTGTAGGATTCACCTCTGGCTATGTCCGCTTCTATACTGAGGTACATCAGCTATTTCCTGGGTTGCTTGGCATTGTCACCTCTTTTAGAGTTTATTGTATTGTATTGTATTCTACACGAGGCTGCCTTTGGAGATTCCATGGATGTTGCAAGATACAACGGCCAGCCTTGTGATGGGGAGAACTGCTGGGGCATTCTCTGCAATGGGTGCTTGTAGGGTTTTTAGCAGAATTCAAAGTGCTAGTTTTAACCTACAAAAGAATGTAAGGCACCTAGAGTCGCCTCTGGCCAAATAGGCAACATACATACATACATACATACATACATACATACATACATACATACATAGACAGACAGACAGACAGACAGACAGACAGACAGACAGACAGACAGACAGACAGACAGGATAGATAGGATAGATAGGATAGATAGGATAGATAGACAGACAGATCTTTACATTGCTAGGTGGCCACTGAACTGCAAGATAGCCTGCATCCAACATAGCTTACCCCTCTGGTCCACATGTTCTGAAGAGTTCTGAAAGGGCAGGAAGTGGGAGGAAGGTCAGAATAAGTGTTTTTCACTTCTTGGGCTCTGATTTTTCTGGAGTAACCTTGTTTTGGAGATCTGGATGGTACCCTCTCTCCAGATATTCAGGAAGGCCATGCAGAGCTTTTACTTTTCTAGAGCTTTTAGTGGTTAAATCCGTCAGTGTGAAGAAAAAGCGTGATTTATAGTTGCAGGAGAGTGGTAGCAATGGCAGTATATTTAATGTGCCTTTTGGAGTGTTTTAATAATTGGCAATCACTATAAGCCCTATAGAAGTCATCGATGAAAATGTAGTTAATATAAT
>NW_015387519.1:347812-349483 GCF_001527695.2 Protobothrops mucrosquamatus | reverse complement strand
CAGGAAGGCCATGCAGAGCTTTTACTTTTCTAGAGCTTTTAGTGGTTAAATCCGTCAGTGTGAAGAAAAAGCGTGATTTATAGTTGCAGGAGAGTGGTAGCAATGGCAGTATATTTAATGTGCCTTTTGGAGTGTTTTAATAATTGGCAATCACTATAAGCCCTATAGAAGTCATCGATGAAAATGTAGTTAATATAATGTACAGTTTTAAAAAATCCTTAAAAATGTAAAAAAAACCCAAAACCCATGGTAATTCCACCAAGGTTGGAGCCATCGTAAATAAAATTTGGGGACATTTTAACTAATTGCACCCTCTTTTGCCCATACTTTACCTCTCACGGCTATTGTGGATAAAAAAAATAAAAGAATCAAAGGGAGGGAATTTCTAGGCAAACCATTACTTTTTTCGCCATGTTTAGAACGGCTGAAGAGAGAATATTAATGCAAAGCAACTTTGATGCTTCTTGTGAGTAAATTAACTCTCCGTGAGCCTATAGCTGGCTGCATATTCCGATGACATTCTAAACTTACTCATGACCCAATTAAGAGCCTACTATATGAGCTCTTACACCAAGAGATTACTGCCAAGTCTTCATGATCTCATCAAATCCTTCCCATGAGCTAGGCCGTGACTTGAGTACTGTAGGGATAGAGAGTATATTCTGTGCTGTCAGGCCTTGGTAGTTAATTCTGTAATGGAAAGGCTTTGTTTTTAGCTGTACTTCTTGCAAGATTTTTTTCTTGGAGAACTTGCAAAACAGGCCAATTTCGGGTGTACATTGACTCACTATTGAAGGGCAAAATGTCATTCAGAATACCTGGATATGCACGTCACACCTGTTGGAACCCCCCCCCAAACCAAATATACCTTTAGCTGGAATCATGCCCTCTGCGGAGAGCAGTCATGCAAGTCCGTGAAAAGACGTATCTTCACAGTTAGAGGGCATATATTTTAGTGTATAGTTTTGTTATATTAGATTTATTAGTGTTAGGTAAATGATGATAATGTTATCCATTCAGTCGTGTCCAATTCTTGGCGATTCTATGGGCCAGGTCTCTCCATATCTTCTGATCTTGCGCTACTTCTTTGAGTGTTCAAAGTATACCATATTTGATTTATTTTATATTGCCAATATATAATTGCACCGATTTCTGCCTGTCAATCCTAATTGTAATTGTTTTGTTTTTTTTTCAAAAAAGTTTTATTGTTTTACAATAAAAAACAATTAAACATAAGTAAACACAATAGGAATTATAAGCCCCCCCCGACTTCCCAAACCAAATCCCAGAATAATATTCATATAAAAGTAAACATATACTGATATCTCTAACTCCACAATATATCTTAATACACAAGAAAATAAAAAAAGTAAACAAAATCATAATAAAGAAAAGTCTAAAAAACCTAAATTCTATTCTACCACATTATACTTCCACAATTAAAATACAAAAAATCTAGAAACCTAAATTAGATTCTACCACACCATGTTTCTTCTGAATATAAACAACCCATCTTCTCCATATTGATAAAAATTGTTCATTCGAGTGGCTCTTCAAAAAAGCTGAAATCTTTGCCATTTCAGCAAGATAGGAAACTTTCAGTCTCCAGTCTCCCATTGTAGGCAAAATTGGACTCTTCCAATTCTGGGCTATCAACAAACGAGCAGCAGT
>NW_015387519.1:292098-347182 GCF_001527695.2 Protobothrops mucrosquamatus | reverse complement strand
TCAAAAAATTTCCGTCTTCCATAGCAAAAATAGTCTTTTTATCAATTCGCCATCTGTCTTGAATTTGTCTATACAAAAGCCAAGAAAAATTTGGACTATTTTGCTTCAAAACTTCTATTGATTTTAAACACCAATTACCACCACCACTTTGATATAACAAATCTTTGTATGTAAGTCCCTCCATTACCACTCCTTTAGTCATAGCTTGAAAAATATGTGAAGGTATCACCCAGAGTGGTAACTTAACATCAAACTTAAAGAAATATTTTTGCCAAACTCTTAACAATGCAGTCCTTATTATATGGTTTTTAAAGATTGTATCAATTTTCTTCTGCATAAAAAGATAAGCATGCCATCCAAAGTACAAGTCCCATCCTTCGACATTCAAAATCCCTTTGTTGGACAAGTTAATCCAATCAGCCATCCATGTTAATGCACAAGAATCGTAATAAAGTGTCAGATTTGGTACTTTAAGTCCTCCACGTTCTCTGGTGTCTTGGATAATCTTAAATTTAACTCTCGCCTTTTTGCCTTCCCAAATAAAACGATTCAAGTCTCTTTGCCATTCTTTCAAGTTAAGTTCATTTTTAAGAATAGGTATCATCTGAAATAAAAAAAGAAACTTAGGCAAGATATTCATTTTAATGGCAGCTATACGACCCAGCAGGGAGAGCTGTAGTTTTTTCCACGTTAATAAGTCCTTTTGTACCATTTTCCACAATCTTTCATAGTTATTCTGGTACAGTTTCGCATTAGAAGATGACACAAAAATTCCCAAATATTTAACTTTATTAACCACTTCAAATCCTGACATTTGCGTAAGTTGATCTTTATCTCTTGCAATCATATTCTTTGTAAGAATTTTAGTCTTATTCACATTAATTTTGAATCCAGCCACTTTACCATAGTAATACAGCTCCTAATTGTAATTGTTATTGCTTATTTTCCTTTGTATTATTTTATGTTGCTGGTCATTGACCAAATCAGTCAGTCAGTCAGTCAGTCAGTCAATCAATCAATCTATAAAAATCTGTACCTTGACAATAGGCATAAATATGTAACCATTCAAGTTCAGAAAGGAGGTGAGAAACATAAAAAATAAAATGGAGCAATCAGCACCCTTCAAAACTACATTCATTCATTCATTCATTCAATTTATAGAGCTGCATATCATGGCTCTACATGACTGGATGGCTCAAAGAATTAAAAAATAACAAAAACCACTTGCTCAAAACAAAACAAAACACATACAAATAAAAAGCTAAAACAATTATAAAACATATATAAGTTAGGAAAAGTTTGATATGTGAACTAATATTTTGATTTACTGAATTGCAGCAGAAAAGCTTTTGAATTTTCTTCTTATAAAATTATTAATGTACATGTTGCTATGTTATCATTTTTCAAAGAGTGGAGTATTACTTCTGGCACAACTTTTAAATGAAGATCCTGTCCTACAGCTGAAATGTAGAACTTATGAGATTCCACGTCATCCTGGAGTAACAGAACAGGTATTAAAGTAGATCCACAAAGTATTGAAATTGTAAAAACTAACTGTTTTCTCCTGTGTAAATATTTCTGAAGTCAAGCTTGCTTTTACAAATATGTATAGATAGGTATGCTTATATTTGCAAATATAAGTCATAGTTCATCATTGGCAGCCCATTCTATGGTGTTAATTTAATTGCAGAAATGTGAATTAAACTTAGGCCATATAGTCCTTAAATACTCTCATTTTGTCTCATTGTATTTCATTGGAATATGTTGACACTAGAGATATACAATACTGTTCCATTGATTATTTGCTTGTTGAGCTAAGGATAGCATCAGTGATATCTTATATTCTATGTTTCACCAAAATATTTGAGAATTGCGCTGTATAAAACATATTAATTCCAGCAGCTATTTGTGCTCTAGAAATAGCTAGAGTCAGATATTGATGCTGCTGCTGCAATGTCCATAGACTGCCTCTGCTTCTGTAGAAATTGTAAACAAGTAATCAGGATAGCATATGTGGGTACTTGCAAATATATTATTTTTGTCTTGAAGTGATTAGTACCTTTCTTTTTATTTAGAATGAGGAACTGAGCATCCTGTATCCTTCAGCAATTGTGACAATTGAAGGTTTTAGCTTATTTCAATCTCTCCGGGCTTGTCGAAATCAAGTAGCCAGGGGTAAGTCCAGCCTTACTAAAATTGTTTCTTTTTTTAGCAATACTTGATATAAAAGGACATTGTTTTACTTTTCTATCATACAGTTTGTACTGTTTGTGAAATCCTTAGAGCTATAAAATCCCTAAGTTTAATACAAGCTTGATTTAATATATGGTATATGTGTTCTCATAAGGTTTCAATGCTCTTGTGTGAAATTTCACAAGATTTTTGACTGTATAAGATTTTGACATACTGGTGTATGATTGTACCTGGTACCAGGAACAAATTCTTCCAAATCTTGCAAGGCTGGACCATTTATTTTTTAAATTCAAACTTTTTGTATGTTAGGACGTGAAGAGTGTGCTGATGTGAATTAGATAAATTCCTTTTTTATTGCTGTATTTTCTAAAAAAATAAGAGGGCTTAATAATTTTCACATACGGTATCTCTAGATCAGTGGTTCCCAACCTTTTCTATAACCCACACCCCTAGAATGCTTCTGATATAATCTCGCACCCCTTACAAAAGTTCAAAATAATGGTAATGAATTATGCATATACACTATAATTTTGAAAACCCAAGTTTTCGCTCCTCCTGGAATATCATCTCACACCCCTGGTTGGGAACCCCTGCTCTAGATAGTTAGCAGGAAAAAAGAAAGAAACAGCCCAATAGTTTTAAAATGTATAAACTAGCTATTATGGTACCAACCCACATCCTTGCCAAATTCTCTGGATTTCTAAACACTGTCAAGTAAATGTTGTAGTTGAGCAAGGATTTTAATTTTGATTACTCCTTTAATGTACCCTAGTGACTAAAATTGTATGTATGTCTATATGGAAGTAAGTCTGTTGAGCTCAGCAGGACTATAAGCAAATTATATATAGGCTTTCAGTCTTAGTAGCTTTTCTTTAACTAATGTAGTTTTTTTAATGCTTTCAAGTCAGTCTTGATTCCTGGTGATTCCAGGGGCAAGTTCTTGCAGTTTTCTTAGCAACATTTTTCAGAAGTGGTTTGCCATTGCTTTTTACCTAGGGCTGAGAGAGTGACCGGCCCAAACTCCTCAGTTGGCATTTATGTGGACTAAAACTTGTGGTCTCCCAGTTTCTGTCCTAGAGCCTTTAACTACAGGTAATTCTTGGGTTGCTACATCTGTTCAGTATCAATTCAAAGTTACAGTGGCACTGAATGAAGGGAATTATGATGGGTTCTCAGAATTGCAATAATCACAGGGTCTCCACGGTCATATAATTGCAATACAGATACTTGGTACTTGGCTTGTGATCATGTAATAGTAGTGTCCCCATGATCATGTGATCATTTTTCTGATGTTCCCTGCCAGCTTCCCACAAGCAAAATCAAGGGGGAAGCCACCAGGAAGTCAGAAGTTGTGATCATCTGAAGACCTCACATAGTGACCCACGTGGTCCTTGTTTAATGATGGCAACCAGTACTTTTGGAATTGCCATAGTTAAGCAGTGTAGTCACATGATTTGGTGCTTTATGACTATGTTGCTTAGTAATGGAATTCCTGGCTCCAATTGCCATTGTAACCCAAAGATTACCTATACACCAAACTGGCACTCGTAATATAAACAGTGCAATTTATTCTATACTTTACAATTAAAAAATTTTTTGTAATATATTATGTGTTGACCAATCCATGATAAATGCTTTAAAAATAACTATTCTTTCTAATTTCTCTCTAATCAATTGGCCAGCTACAGCTTCAGGCAATGAAAATGTTCAGCCACCTCCATTAGCCTATAAGAAATGGGGTTTGCAGGATGTGGATACTATTGTTGATCATATTAGTGTTGGTAAGTATTACACTGATCATCCTTACTGAATTGTTATCCTTATTCACCATGAATTACTTTTTTAAAAAAAAAATCATGTGTATTGTACTGGAGAGAGTTTAAAGCAGCAATTGATAATCTGCAGATAGACTTCTCTCAGACAGCATTAAGATCTGCAAATATCATCAAATAATTCTATTTTACCAAAGGAGGTGAATTAATACTGATTGCTCTGAAACTATTTTAAGCTAAAACCTTAGCCCTAGTACTGTATGAAGCCTAGGTGAAGTGCTGAAGTACCCCAAACTACATTTCTAAGATCTATATCAGAAGGTAGCTAATGCACTTCTCAGACTAGAAACAGGGATGACTAAAACTGAGGTCAAAGCATGGAGCTTGATACTGGCTGAAGGTCCAGTTCTTCTCCTTGGGACTTCTATTAATAATGATTGATAGGAGTGTCGTGGCTCATGTGGTTAGGATGATGATTGGCAGGCTCATCTTTGAAACCCTGAGGCCACATGATGGGATGAGCTCCTGTCATCTGCTCCAGCTCCTGTTGATCCAGCAGTTAGAAAGTGGCCTACCATGAGTAGATAGAAGAATGGGACAACTCACCACGACCAACTTGCTGTGGACAACTCACCACGGACAACTTGCCACAGGACAATTCGCTGCGGGACAACTCGCTGCAGGACAATTTAACAATTTAATTATTTAAAATAAATAAATAATAATAATTTTTGCCATTCACATTTCATTCCGTCCCTCCTTTTGCATCCTTTCTTTAATAATTCTGTTCCACCGTTTCTTTGATATTAGTATAACTCTTGTCCTGCAGCAAGTTGTCCCACGGCGAGATGGCCATGGCGAGACCCTGTACCATTTTGGTGGGTAACTTAATGGGGACATGAAAGGAGCCCTCATGGGCGTCCCCAGGGCAATGGTGATGTCACCAGCTAATCCTCTCAACCAGGAAGTGCTTCAGTGCTCCCACCACGAATGTAGTAGTATCACCCCTTAAGTTGGAACAATGTCATGAAAAAAATACCTAATGACTTGTGGGCTATCATCAGAGTTACTACAAGCCTTGGGCCATGATTGTATAAAACCCATCTTCTGAAAAGATTTAATGACATTAAATTTCAGGCAGAAGTAAATGTTGTAACTTATCACAAAGTCATAGAACTTGGGTTTTGGGAATAGCCAATCACCTCACTTTATTGACATTCCCCAAACTAAGGAAAGCTTTCTTTTGGGCAAGGCATAATATTTTGTGTTTGGTATTACTACAAGGAAGATACTATAAAATCCCAGCTGAGAAATATGTTTGTGTAGAATTGGGATGTTGAAATAGTTCAATATATGCTAATTTGTTCTAGTTATGTTTATAATGCCTATATCCTATCACTTTTACATCAGTAGCCTGGGCAACCTGACAATACTTAACATTTTCATCCTTTTTTCAGATTGTAAATCATTTATAGCAGCAAAATATTATGTATGAGCCATGAAAATTTGGCATCAATTAGTAAAAGGTCTCCCATAGTTTAATATATTTTTGATATCAACTATTACAATGACCTCTATTACTCTACTTTTTATTTATTTATTTATTTGTTATTCTATCTCTGACCCTTCGCTAGAATAAAGATTCAGTAGAGTGCATGAAGCCTTCTAGCTGATTTGTTTACACCTCAGGAACCCCCCTCCAAATAATTAGGGCTGAAAGATGGTCAGGTGTAAAGGGTCAAGCTATGAAATTTGTGCCTTAAGCCTTGATCTTAGGGAAGTCATCTATTTCCTCCACTATAAATCCAAATGTTTCCGTAGAAACTAAATGGGGTTTTTTCTGGTGTGTTTGGGTCTTAAAAGGAACAAACTGATTTAAGATAAAATTACAAACATGGCCCTTCTCCCCCCTCCCTAAATAAATCTCATGATATATCATCATGATATGACTCCTGGAGGGAGAATATGAAGGCAAGATGTGGCCTTCTAGTTGAAAAGTGATACTTTTCTCTAATTTAAAGCATTTCATTACACTGTCATTATAATATTTATAACAGCTCAATAAAGCATTGCTGATGGGACGGAGTTGTCACTGACCTTGGTCTGGACTTCAGGATGTATACATCATTGTTTTGGGGAAATGCATTTTTTCTTAAGCCAATTAATCAGCACATCATGGGCTGTCCTTCCAGTCCCATGCTTGGGAATGCAGCCAGGTCTTAAAGGCTTTCTGAAAGGCTAGAAAGATCAAGACCAACCTAACATTAGATGATAAGGCCTTTTATTTTTTTAAAGTGTTTTACCATTTTAACTGTGTAAAAATGTAATGTTTTAATAATGTTTTAAAGTTTTGTTTTCATTTTTGTTTTTTAATAATATATTTATAAGTCAACAGAGCTGTGGCACGCAGATACTCTAAATAAAATTATATGAAGTCATTCCGGATTAGTCCTGGTGCTGTTTTTTTTTAATTAATATCTGAATAATTTGGAATTCCGATCTCTTTCTTGCTAGACCAGATTCCATTTCAAGAGTCAGTGGGACAAAATTGAGCTTTAGAATATAGTTAACTTCGAGAACCTTCAAAAAATTATGGAGAATGTGTCCTGCTTTTGCTATATTAATGAAATGTCTGCTTCAACATAACACACTTTTAATTGTATAGTAACTGTATATATATTTTAAATTAGGAGTGCTTAGAATTGTGAACATATTTGGATCAATTCCAGAACAGATATTAGGATCTTAGAAATTTCTTTTTCAGAGCATTATTTTCATTATTTCATATAGGTATCATGACTCTATCACCTTTTGATCAAATGAAGACTGCTTCCACTATTGGCGGATTTAATGCAGCTATAAAGAACAATCCTCCTGCTATGTCTCAGTATATTACTGTGGGATCTAATCCTTTCACTGGATTCTTCTATGCCCTTGAGGTAAAGAACTTGCACAGCCAGTAGGTGTAAAATGCAATGGGCTGGATAAAAGACTCACTTCTTTCTCTGTTTACTCTTTCTTAGTTATTTTGCTTTTTGCTGCTAATGGAAAATGAAACTAAGAGCAACTTACTTTTTAATTAAGATCTTTCACCTGTGTAATGATGTTATTGTAGATCAGGATCTACTGGTTGGATGACCCAGTTCACATTAAAATATTCCACATATTTAACAATTGCAGAAACTGAACCCTTTTGTTGTTTCCCCCTCTCCAAAGTTAGGTAACTGAACATGACTTTTTGGAGAGAAAAACAGAATTCCTGGGGGGTAGAATTTAATGAATGTTGTTCTAGTGCTGAACACACATTTCTCAGGTATGAAATTTGCCTAGAGGGCCACAGCAGGGGGCAGTATCTACTCAATCTTGGTTAATCTCGAATTTGGGCTTGAATACAACTCAGAGGAGTGCCTGGAAATTCCATATCCATAGGGTAGATTGAGAAATAGTTCCTAGAAGAAGGCAATATCAAACAATTTTTGTATAGCTGTCAAGAAAACTATATGGATGCAGTCACCAGGTGTAAATTATGAAACTTAAACAATTTTTTTTACCTTCTTTCATGCTTAGCATATGTTTTCCTGCCTGAGCAACTGCTACAAGATTCTTGTAGTAGAATATAATGTATATTGTATCCATAATGTATGACCAGGCCTCACTAGCTATAAATTTGCAATTCACATTCCTGTTTTTTTAAAGGAAAAAAGCAGGAAACCAGAGAAATGTCTTTTTTAAAACTCTGCCACAGTAGTACATAAAACATCCTGGGTATGATGTCTTAGATAAACTAGTAAAATTTCTTTCTGGTGGAGAAAAGAATGGAATTGACTACATTTGAAATATTATGCTAAACCTGAAACATAAATCCTGTGAACAGAACTGCATGGAAGAAGTTGCAGTTACCAAGGTTTCAAAACTGAACTTTTAACGGATAATCATTATTGGTTAATATTAAGTCTTAGTTTTAATGAAGTTTTTGAATGGGAAAGGCAGAAATTCTACTGAGATTTGGTGAGACCTCTCCAGGTCATTTATAGTCCAATTTCCTTACCGGTAGTCCTTGAATTGTGACCATTTAGTGATTGTTCAGAGTTATGATGGCACTGAATGAAGGGATTTATTACCGTTCTTGAAATTCTGGCTGTTGTAGTGAACTAAATCAGGATTCTTGGCAGCCAGCTCACACTTACTACCAGTTGCAGCATCCGTGGGTATGTGATTGCTGTTGCTGACCTTCTGTGTTGGCTTCCCACAAGCAAAGTCAATCGAGAAGCCAGCAGGGAAGCTCACAAATCGTTCCGGAAAGTTGCCCCCCTCACTTTACTCCATTCACATTCTCTGTGCCCTCCTTCCCTGGGCTTCTCTGCCTGTACGCACAGGAAGACATTCACCAGTGTCCGCCTTCCGTTGGCAGCCCCATGTTTATACAAAAAGATGCATGCACCTTGCGTCCTCTTTTCCTGGCTTTCCTGTGCTCGTACACACATTCCCCGCTCGCTGTTCCCCCTTCACCCCACACTGCTGGACCTCCCTGGGCCTCCCATGAAGAACTCCCGTGCGCTTTACTTGGGACTCCATCTGCTTTGAGTTTAGCAACCCATGTCTCTAGGTTAGCGACAGCAATGCGGTCACTTGATATTGCACTTTACAACCAGATCGCTTAGTGATGGCAATCCCAATTGCTGTCGTAACTCAAGGACTACCTGTAGTTTATCCCCACCTCTAGAACTGAACTTTGTGTAGATTTTTGTAAAAAGCTTTACTTTAAGAAAGAAAGTAATCCCTATTAAAATAAATTCTGGGACTCGGTGTATATTCTGCCAATTAATACCTGACTTTCTGAAACATTTTTTTACAAGTTGTTGATGGGCCTCAAAGTGAACTTTGCTATGGCACACCACAATTCATGGATCTTGCTCTAGTCTTCTCCTATCTTTTGCAGAAATTTATACTTCTACCCTTATTATGTCTTCTGCCTCTGGTCAATTATGTCAGCGCTTAGGTTTTTATACTAGGAAATTTGAAAGAGTTGAATATATTTTTCAATAACGCTATTTTTATCTTTGTGTGTGAATGCCTTTCCTATTCTGTGTAATTCTCTTACACAGTATGATGATTAT
The DNA here is from genome assembly GCF_001527695.2 of Protobothrops mucrosquamatus. Lineage (NCBI taxonomy): Eukaryota > Metazoa > Chordata > Lepidosauria > Squamata > Viperidae > Protobothrops > Protobothrops mucrosquamatus. The sequence continues at coordinate 338,100 of NW_015387519.1, read as the reverse complement.
TATATATGGGGAATTGTTAATAGTTGATAATATGAGTTTATATTATGTAGCAATTACTGTTAGTTACTCAATATAATTCTTTCCTATTAATGAATAATAATAATAATAATTTTGTAAAATAAAATAAAATAGCAGCATCGACACCATATATTTTTGACAAATGATACATTTTTTAAGCCTGTAAAACTTGAAGGTCTCAAAGCTTTTACTGTATAGTAAAACATTATCAGAAAAAGCAAAGAAAGGTTACTTTCTTATTCTGAAATGATATAATTTAGCAGATGATGCAGGATGAAAGTTAGTTATACCTCAAAGACAAACTAGGTTCTCAGAAGTAAGGTTATTAAAAATAAATCAGTTATTTTTCACCATTTATAAACAACAGCATTTTTATCTTCTCTTTAGGGGAGTTCACAGCCATTACTGTCCCATGTTGCTTTCACAGTTGCAAGTAAGCTGACATCTGCATTCTTTAATGCTGCTAGGTAATGTATAATAGATGGAAGGTGCAGTCAATTTATTCCTTTCATGTGTTTTCTTTAAACGGAAGCATTGATATTTTAATCTTTGTATTGAAGTGGCTGGCTTGGCTGGAAAAACAAACAGGAAGAAGATCCTGTACAGAAGCAGAAACCCAAGGTTGAACCTGCAACTCCTTTACCTGTGAGGCAAGTTTTTTAAGCTACTTTTTGCAAAGAGGTTATGAGATACTTTACCAGTGTTGCCATTATTCTCTGAGGATAGTTGAGCCATAACCAGTGGTGTGATTCAGCCAGTTTGCACCACTTCGGCAGAACCGGTAGCTAATTTTTGGTTGCCCAGGCCCAGAATGGACTTCCAGAAGCAGCATCTATACAGAGAACTGGTTGTTCACATATTTGAATCCCACCACTGGCCATAACCATCTGTGCATGAGATATATGCAGACTGTAAATATGTCATCCAAGCAGTTTAGTGCAGTTTATCTTGAAGAAGTTCTTCCTATTTGGAAATAGATTGACTGAAGCTAGCACTTTGCTCTTTACTCTGGGAATATCTGGGACTTTTACATTGTTGCAATTTCATTGGAAAGGCAATTAAATCTTAGTGTAACAAAAAGTAATTTTTCCTGTGGAAGAATTGTGAGCTCTGGATAAGTTTGGTTACAAAAAAAAATCTCTTTCTGGACTCAGAAATAAACATTATTCTAAAGCAGTGTTTCTCAACCTTGCCAATTTTAAGGCATGTGGACTTCAACTCCCAGAATTCCACAGCCAGCATTGCTGGCTGTGGAATTCTGGGAGTTGAAGTCCACATGCCTTAAAATTGGCAAGGTTGAGAAACACTGTTCTAAAGGATGGTTGGTTTTGAATAAACTACTTTTGGCTGGATTCTCAAAGGCCATTAATTGGATTTACAAATCATAATGGCTGCGAAAAAGACAAAGAAGCTAAGGTTATGGTTCAACAGAAATGTACAGACTCAGTATGTTTTGCATCTGCCTGTTTGATTGTCTTGGAGTTCTAACCAAAACCTCCACATTTCCATAAGCCTGAAATTTGACTTTGAAAGATAGCCCTGCCCATAAACAGTTGCCTTGATTTCCCAGTCTAGCCAACAGCCCTTCAATTCCAAGGTGTTCCTCAATCTGAATATAAGCCAGTTGGACCCTTTTTAGGTTCTTGGTGCTGCCAGTTGATGAGGCTAATGTGATTACATTATTTCCAAAGAGGTAGCTGTGATATTTCACAGCAGAACTATCAACAGAAATGAAAGAGACACAGAACTTTATGGTTCATATCTGTTGTAAATGTGATGCACAAAAGTTCATGAAATAATAAAAGTGGTTAACCTTTAAGGCACCAAATTGTGTTTTGTGAACTCCCATTACCAAATATTAACAGTTATATGAATTCTTGTATATTTGTGGCATGTGACATGCAATATGTTTTCTAAACTAGAGCTTTTCTATAATTGTTAAGGGTTCTTGCAAATTATATTATGCTGTCAAGTTTAATGCTAATCATTATGAAATAGTAATCTTGTTAAAATTTCTGTACTTTGAAAGGATCATCCAAATACAAAATAGTTGTTTGTATTGAATTGAATGTAATACAGTATATCTTAATCAGAAAACTGATTTTCTATAAAAGTTAAAATAAAAAAGAACTTATTTACTGATTTTGTATAATATATTACTTTATTTAGTAATCAGGGAGCCAAATTTAGAGATTGTTTTGTACATTTGGCTTTATTTGAATGTAGGTTTGGAATCCCAGATTCTCGTCGACATGGAGAAAGGATATGTTTGTCTCCTTGTAATTCTTTAGCAGCAATTACTGATGATTTTGGAAGAGTTCTTCTATTGGATGTTGTAAGAGGTCTTTCTGTTCGTATGTGGAAAGGTACCTTTTAGTATCTTTTAATAACTTGGAGGAGGTAAACAATGGTCACTTATCCATTTGAGAGATAATTTTTATTTCAGTTTTAAGTGTGAATTTAAAATAGCAAATGTTGGTTTTTAAAATATCAGATATTCAGATTTACAAAGGATTGTGAAGTGTAAAGATCAGCTCTGGAATAGTAACATTGCAGTGTAGCACTGAATTCTCATATAGTTCGTTTATACACAGATACGATTATTACTAGCCTGAATCAATCCACTCAGGATAAAGACCTCTTTATTGCAGATTATAGATTGTAATTTATTACAGTGGTCAGTGGTTTTTTAACTTCCCAGTGTAGGGCCTAAGAGAGACTGGTCTAAAGTCATCACACAGTGTTCTATGTCTAAAGGAGGATTAAAATCTGGGTCTCCTCACTCTTAGTCCAGCAATGTAACTAGCCATTATACACAAATACATCTAGCATCTTAACCAGTTTATCCTTCACGCACAGGCTATCGTGATGCACAGGTTGGTTGGATTCAGATTGCAGAAGACCTACATGAAAGAGAATCTATTAAGATAGACTTTTCTCCAACTAGTACCCCTCAGGGACCAAGCAGAGTGGCTCAGTTCCTTGTGATTTATGCTCCTAGGAGAGGGATTTTGGAAGTATGGAGTACCCAACAAGGTCCAAGGGTTGGAGCCTTCAACGTAGGAAAACATTGCAGGTAAGATATTTTTGGTAACGGAAGAGATTTTAAAATGTAAGGCAGGATAGTTTCCAGAAAAATAATTGAAATTAAGTTGAACAAAATGTTTTAATTCAGGGCTTTGTGTAGTACCTATCTGCTTTATGTAAGTACGTACAAATGCAGAAAAATTAAAAATGTGAGATAATAATTTTTAAATCTGCAAGCAAACTGACAAACTGCATTTACCCAGGAATTGTCCTATATAATATGAGATTTGTGCACTGTCTTTATTTATTTATAAGACTGTAATATTATTTGATATTTTAGAGCCTATAGTTTTGTGCAAAAGTGTATGTTGGTTATTATGTTTTTAATTATATATCTCAAAACCCATATTTAGGTTGCTGTATCCAGGCTATAAAATAATGGGGTTGAACAGCGTAACAAGTCAGGGTTGGCAGCCTCAGACTTATCAGATCTGCCTTGTTGACCCAGTATCAGGAACAGTAAAAACAGTTCACATACCTTTCCATTTAGCCCTGAGGTAAGGCTTCTTGAACTTTACGTTGCATAATTGAACTAAGTCAATATTATGAAATGAATTATAAAGGTTTTTTTAAATGTGCAGATATTGGATAATCTAACATACTCAGTTTCCAATTCTGAGAGATGCTAGGATTTTTTCTAGCAAATTCACTTGTCATGAGACCACATTCTGAAAAGCCAGATTTCCCTTCTTATAATAGTATTACTATTATTTAATTACTAAAATAACAGTAAAGAATTCCCACCAACTTGCTTTTACACCCTTTTGCTCATAATATTTCTTGAAATATGCATTTGTATTAAGTAGTGCCTCTGACATATCCAGTGAAAAGTGACATAACTTTCTCTGTGTACAGGTTGAACATAGCTCTATTGGTTATTTGAAGGGTATGCACTCCCCTTTTTCAGACCTCTGGAATGAGGTGTCCCCCAAGGTGTCCAGGTGGCCCATTCTCTGCTATTGTTTAGAAGAGCCATGAAGACCTGGCTCTTCACCCAGTCTTTGATGAGGGAGAGTAAGAACCCCTTGCTTCATATTGCTTGCCATGTTTATCTTTATCTTTTATTATTTTTTTGTAATTTCTTTCATTGTGGCAAGCCACCTGGATATATTGGAAGGCAGGCAGGCACATAAGTTTAATAAATGGTTTTGATTCTTCACACAGTCAGCTTTTATGTAATTTCTTCAATTGATTGTTGATTGTGGATTTGGCACTTTCATCTACATATCAAATCATTATTATTATATGCACAACAATGTGAACTCACAGCTGCCACATATGCATCCATTTTTTCCTAAGGAAGTGGGTGTAGCCTGACAGGTGTTTTTGATATTACATAGCCAGGGCCTGACTTGCTCAGTAATGTTGACAGAGGAATCAGTGCAATGACAAATTATTATTTTCCATCTCAATTTCAAATGTACTGTTATAGACAAATGTGTATATTTTTTAATATTTTCCAGCGACAAGAAGAGTGAGAGAGCAAAGGATATGCATCTATTGAAGAAATTGGCAGCCTTGCTGAAAGCTAAAACATTGAATTTGGGTAGGTTCTGTATTTGTTCCTATTCAAAGTCATAACACCAGTGTCTTTTTAAAGGTCATGAACACGATGAGACTACAGTTTTATTTAAGGTAACTGAGCCTAATTTAGTGTTGTGTAGTTGAATGAAATGCTGTGCCTCCTTTGCAAAAAGTATAAATGTCAATACTTTGTGCAATTGGGCCTAATTTTGTAGTAGCCAGCTTATAAATATAATTGTAGTCTGCATGATGAACTCAGTTTTGATAACTGTCACCTTAGAATGGCACAGTGAAATGTTAGTATAATCTCCCAATATGATTAGGAAATGTTTAAATACTAAATCTTTCAAATTACAATATTTCTAAAATTGCATTTAGTTCAATATTATTTTGGCAATGTAATTGAGGAAAATTAGGTCATAGGTTATTTGATATATTGCTTTAAATGCTTTGGCTACCTTGCTAGAATGTTTGTGTTGTATATGTGTGTGCTTCCTAAACAGACCTCTTGCATAATCTTGAAGAGCAGGTGGGATAAACGTTTCACAGCTTTTTTTGTGCACCAGTTGCACACATTCTGGATTGAGAGCCTCTGCTCATGGTCCCTCATGCCTTGGTAACCTCTTGGATGGACTACTGTAATATGCTTCACATGGGTGTAAACTGTGTACTTTTAATGTTTTAATTATTTTTATACTTGTTATATAACGTGTAACCACCAAGCAGTTTGGGGAGATGGGCAGCATAAAAATTTAAGCTGATGCAAAGTGCAGTTATGTGCAGTTGTAGAACAGCCCATGTTACACCTTAGTTCTCTGAGTTGCATTGGTTGCCAGTCTTCTATCTAGGGTAATGAAGGCAAAGTTAGTCTGAGTTTCTTTCTCATGTTTCCTGCCTGCCTCCACCACCTCTTTTTTGTAATCTTGTTTTCCTTCCCTATCGATGTTGCTTCATACATATAGTCCTCGATTTACAACCATTTTTTATTGACTAAAGTTACAACAGCACTGAAAAAATTGACTTAATGACCGTTGTAGCGTCCCCATGATCACGTAATCAAAATTGGGGCACTTGGCAACTGGCATGTCTTTATGACAGTTGCAGTGTCCTAGGGTCATGTGATCACTTTTTATGTCCTTCTGACAAGCAAAGTTGTTATTAACTTAACTGCAGTGATTCACTTAACAAATGTGGCAAGAAAGTTCGTAAAGCTCATTTAACTGTCTTGCTAAGTTATGGAAATTTTGGGCTCAGTTGTGGTCCTAAGTTGAGGACTACCTGTATTATGTATGTTCACTGCCTTGAGTTACTTATAAAGTAATAAAGGTGGGATAAAAATCTAATATAATAATAATATAAGTATGACTGGGGTGTTGAACTATCAGTTATCAGTTTCTCAAGAGTTCATTTGTCTTACTCTATTTTCTTATTTTCCTGTGCCAGTCTTTGTGGTAGTTTTGATCACAGTTCTATGGCTTCAGTGTAGTGAACTTTCTTGGAGGTTGTTGTGAAGATGGGGAAGCTAACTCCTCAAAGCAGTCAGGGTGCTGGAGAAAGACATTTCATCAGATCACTTGAGATAAGAGGATTACAAGAAACACAGACTATTTTACTTGGTGTTAACTGGATTGGAGCATATCCTGACTTGTCTGCAGTGCAAACATCTTCATCACGATGTCCTGTGACAAAGCAGAAAAACCAGGAATTTTAAGTTTATACCAGTCAGAAGTAGCTAGCTGTAAAGTATTTGGCCTTAAGCAAATAGTATTCTGTTCCCAGTTATTTATGAGAGGAAGAACGTGAATATAGAACCTCCTGTGATTAAAACATGTCTCAATGATTTTTTGAAATTATATTTGTTATCTTTCTTTCCAGATACGGTTGAGGTTGAAGTAAAGGAATTAATACTGGATGTTAAATATCCTGCTACTAAAAAACAGGTAATTAGGAAATGCATTATTTGGCAGGCTAATCTGCTTTATATCTGCAAATTAATGTCTGTTACTCTCTTTTAAAATTTGTTTTGAACTCCATTTTTATATTAGTGATTAGAGTGTTTTACTAGCAGTGATTTGCTTCAAATTCTTGCCCTCCTGGGTGCTGGCAGGATGGAATTTGGCAATACTTACTGGAAGAAAAGCTGAATACTGTGCACACATTGTAATTATTTAAATTGAAAGAGAGACTATAAGAAAGGGAGCTGTTTTCTTTTCTGTCACTGTGCAGGTTTGACAGTGTTGGGTCTTGATTTTCTCCTGCTTGTTATAGATTTGATTTTAGCCCCTCAGCAGCTACTGTACTTGCTCTGCCTGAAGGAAGACTGCATGACATAAAATAATTTAAAAATAATTCCAAACTGGATTTACTTATAACACAGTTCCTGTGTTTACACAGTGCATAAATCTAGTTTATAAAGTATGATCATTTCTGTAGTAAGATATATCATAAACCAAGAAGTCATTTCATTGGCATTTCATATTTTTCTCTTGATAGCTGCATGTCTCCTAGGGTCTACTTTAGGACCAGCAAAGTTTCCAGCTCAGGAGAAACTAAAGTTAAGCAATATAGAAGCATATGATACATACCAGAATATAAACTATTACTAGATATTTTTAAAAATAGTAGCATGACATGTGAAAGTCTGTGTTATATTTTACTGATAGGCTTTAGAAAGCATCCTGGCAAATGAGCGCTTGCCATTATCTTTTCTGATGAACATCACACAAACACTGATGGAGACCTTAAAAAATCAGGGTAAGTGAATATTTCTTTTCTGCCCATTATGTCACAAAAATATACAGAATTAAGGATTCAATTATGCCCCCTTGAAAGAATATAATAGTCATTGATAATATTGTGGGTCTTGTTTCTGCTGTTGAAAGAAACAAGTACAATTCTCTAAGGAACTATATCAGACCTGGGCGTTTTATGGTCCATGGGCCACATCTGGCTCTTTGACTATTGCTGTCTGGCCTGCAGCATTGGCGTTGGCAGGGGGGCGTTGCCCTTGGGGATGGGGTGGCATCGGGACAGGGGCAGGGCATTGGCGGAGTGATGGGGTGGAATGGCAGCATTGGTGGCCCTCCACAAAAGTCCCAGTTTCTCATGTGGCCCTTTCAAAAAATTAATTGCCCTCTCCTGAACTCTAGTGTAGCATTTTGATACCCTTGCAGGAGAACAAGGGAATACAGTAGTATATGGCAGAAACATTTCAGAATCAAATAATTCTCTTCCTTCAGGGATTGTTTTGACATCATTCAAAAATGGAAATTGCTCACTGGAAACATATGTAATGTGTGGTTTAAAATGAATGATTGTATCAAATATTTTCATAAGTATATCACTGGAGATTTGCTTGTATTCTTCCTTTGAAGTTTATGTCAGATAAATTCATTTTAAGATCCATTATAATGTTCTGTGTAGCATCGTCCTTTCTTTAACTTGCAGTGTGGATGAGCTCTAATCATCTTTATGTTCTTCCACCTCCAGTTTTGCTGTCTTCCATATTCTTTCATACCAAGGTCTTTTGAACTAGTAATAGAGGCAGGGAGGGTATCCAGAGTGACTATATCAGCCATCTGATTGAAGCGAGAGACCAAGGTTTCAGCAGAAAGGACAGTTGTGCTGGCTAGAAAATCCACCAAGGAATTCTGGCAAACTGATACAATTTTTAGATAGGATCCTAAAGCAGATAAAGACTGCAAGGCAGCCCAAGGATTATGACTTGGTTCCAGCTGTATAAAATAAGAAATTGAGACAACACAATTAATGATATTTATGAAGGTAAGCCCACACTTCTTGTTCGAAAGGCTTGGGTTGCTTCAGGAGGAAAAGCTGCAGTAAAAATATTAAATTCTTCAAATAAAAATCTGGAGAACTCTTAACGATGGTGGATTGAATGCTCATTTTTCAACACTGGAAGGCAAATCACTTGTTGAGATGGCGACTATGGAAATAAAATAAATGAAGTAAGAATGATCAGGAGATAGATTTGTAGGAGATTCATCTTGTGGATGAGCACTGTAAGATGGAGAATTCATACAAACATATTCCTTAGATACTTGTTATTACAAGCTTTCAAATGTTGCTTTTTCTTTGATTTGGATTTGATTTCAACTGTGTGTTTAAAGGGAAGTTGACACTTTACTTGCCTATAGACAAAACCTATCCAGGATTTAACTTATTGAAACGGTATCCTCTTCCAGGCTGTTGTGCACTGAAAATATCCTACTTAGCAGGCTGTTTGAAGCTGCAGAAAAGCTTAACAGCTCAATTGCACATTCACTGAGACTAATGAGCATTATTTTCTTTCTGTCGCTCTGTCTAGAGATGGATTATATTGATGAAGGGCTGCTACAGTTCTGTACAAATAAACTAAAACTGCTGCAGCTTCACAAGTCAGTCAGCGATTTAAATTCGCAGAATATGCAGCCTGAGACAGAGCCATCTGATAACGTAAGTACTGTGAAACTTTGATTTTATGAAAAGAAAAACACTCTTGAAATGCAGACATGTATATAAAAATCATACAGACCTTTTTTTAAAAATGAAAATATATTCAAGGTATATAAGAGTCATGCATTTGTAGAATTTGTGAGCACAATGGAATCTTCCTTCTCCAGGAAAAAAGACAGTTTTTGTAGGTCAGTGTTGAACTGTGGAGTGCTCTCTAAGCTTGGTTGTTTGTTTGCAGACATTTCATTACCCAACTAGGTCACATCATCAGTGCTTCCTGTAGCACTAATCAAGTTCAGTTATAAAATGTCTGCAAGCAAACAACCAAGGTCAGAGAGCACTAAGATTTTCATAGTCTTCCTGCTTCTTCTGTCTTGGACTTCTGTGCGCTGCACAAGGATCTGCACAATGCTGCAGGTGGATCTGCAGCATTGAACTCAGCTCATTGAACTTACTATGCTGAAATTGGAACTGCCAATATTCTGCATTAAGGAAATATTTTATCAAAAAACTGACATCTTAATTGTGTTGGTGTTTAACATGTCAACTTAAGGGAAGTATCAAGCCTTACTTTATGTATTATGCTTTTTGTAGGCATAAAATTATAAAAGAGGATAAAAATTAATGGCACTAGAATTGGTCAGTAATTGGTCAGTGTAATTTACTTTTTGTGGTATACTATATTTCTTATGAGATCTTTTTTGCTTTTCACAAAATTATATGGAATAATTTGAAGTTCTCTTAGGATGCTCTTTTCAATAGTCTTCTTTAGGAAAGCTTTGACCTATGACTAGAATTAAATTATTTCTGTTAGTATTCTAGGTTACTTCAGTGTATGGATCCAGTTCAAAATAGAATATATTTTAAATATTTCTAACATTTTTATTTATTAACTAATGGGCAGCTACGTATTTGAAATGTGAGCTATACCAGATGTCCAAGCAATTTTTTTAGAAATATCAATAAATCCAATTGTTGCATGAAATAAATTCAGTGTAAGTAAGGACCTCTCAATATTTTCTGAATGATACAAGGAATATTGGGAAAAGTATCCTCAACCATGCAACATAACAACTACTTAGCAAAATATCTTAAATCAAAATTGATTATCAGAGAAATTGTGATGAGTGAATATGAGAGCGGTTTCAAAGGCAAATCTGATTTTCTCTTATTTCATGCTTTTAAGACCTTGGCTAAACTACTCCGGTTAGATGAAAAAGAATTCACTCGGCTGCAGATGTTACTTGAGAGGTACAAACAGCAGAATACTCAGCCTTCAGTACATTTTGTGGAGGATGAAGATGGAATGCTGCCTGTGAAAACTTTCTTGGATTACTTGGATTATGAAAAAGATGCAATTAATGTGAAAAAACTAGATGACAAGGAATACGTGGCTTTAGGTAGGAGCTTGGATTATTAAGGAGACCTTGGCTAAGGAGCTTCTCCACTTGCGTAACAGATTTATTTTTTTTGAATTTAGTTAGAAAATTTTTCCGAAGGAGCCCCCTGAAAACATTAATATTAGGAAGTACTCTTTATGTTTTACAGAGCAGACTAAAGATTTGCTTCGATCTATGCAATGGAAATGACATTGGTTTAGTGCAATGGGAACGAGGTACCAATAGTTCTCAATTTACAACCACAATTAGGACTGGAATTTCCATCATAAGTCATTGCAATCATAAGTCGAGCTGGACCCAAGTTTTCTGCCTCTTGTTAAGTGAATCATATTGTTGCTAAGTGACTCCAGCTTCCCCGATGTGTGTTTTCTGTTGCAAATCTGCAAAAAAAGGTTGCAAATTGCTATCATGCAACAACAGGATGCTGCAGCTGATCATAAATAAAAGCCAGTTGCCAAACACCCAAATTGAGATCATGCTATCATGGGGGGGGGGGAATGCAGTAATCATAAGTGTGAATACAGATTGTAAATCACTTTTATCAAGGCTGTCATAACTTTGAACCATTGTTAAATGAATGGCTATAAATTGAGGACTACCTGTAAACAGGAGGAGAATGCATAATATAAATACCTCTCATTGATGTAACTTACTCTCACTATGAATAGGTCTGATCTCCACCTTCTGATAGATTGTTCTGTTTTCAATCAGAAAGATGTAATGGGTGAAACGGGGTTGAATAAAAAAAAATGTCTGTCTTCTATGTGTATGTACAGGAGGGTTTTTTTTCTGGAAATGTTTACATGGAGAAAGCTCAATAGAAGAAATGTGTCAAACTCTGGAGTCTGCAGGATTTAGCCCCCAGATATTATTGGTGAGTGTTGCCTGTTTCATTCTTTATTGTGGTCATTAGGCCTATATTCTAATTGCTCATTGGTTTATGGCCAATATATGAGAAATAGATGAATAAGAATCAAAATTAGAGCATAAAGTGGGTGAGGAAGAGAATTAAAACATGGAAGAGGCGGGGGGGGGGGGAGACATTTATACACTAGTGGCCAAAATTGTGGAAACCTTTTGGGAAAAGTGGATTTTTGAGGTATGATGGCTAATAACACTTACTTTTTTTGGGAGTAGTACCATAAAATTATATATCAATAGAAAGATAATTTAATCAAGAATGTAATGCAACGTAGTTTGTTCAATTATCTGTACTGTATTCTATGAAAAGTTATAGCCAAATAACCTACTTTATTCACGGGGAACTTAGACACATTTGTGATAATTGTTTTGATCTTAATTATTATTGCAAGATTTAAGACTGCTTCACTTTATTTCTTGTTAAACATATTTTTCATTCTTTGCACTCTTTTCAATTATTCATGCTTTCTGATTTGAAGAAACCCCATACTAAGGAATTTCCTTATGGTATCTTTCTTTGGAATTTAATTGAGGCCTGGGAAACCAGTGAACCCTAGACCTTTGTGGGGAGGAGGAATTCTTTGACAGGATACATACAACACACAATTAGTTGCCATGTAACTAAAATAAAAAAACCCTATATTTTATGGATTAAAATTCTGTTGAGATTATCTACTTTGTTGAGACATATGTGAGAGGAATTAAAAGCAATTTTGCTTAACCAGATTAAGTAAAATTGATCAAAAACATCAGAAAAATGTTTGGCATTACAAAATTAGAATAACTCTTTGTGGAATGTAAATGTGAAAGTTAAGGGGACTGGGGTCCCAATTAAATCGTGATTAAAATGAGAAAGAATGACTGAACAAATATACTTGACTATCATTTGAAATACTGTATGCCTCTGGAGGATAATAACGATATTAATGCAGAGGCCAGCAGATTATCATTGAAGTAACTTCTGTTTTGTTTAGAAGATTTTACTAAATTGATTGGAGAGGTGATCTCCTAAATCCATTCTCATTAAACCTCTTAAACGTCCTATCTCTTTTTTTAGTCTCTTCTGCTCAGTGTGTGGCTTTCCAAGGAAAAGACCGTTCTTCAAAGAGTCCAGTCCGTTTGCTGCCTTCAAGCTGCGTTATCCCTTCTGAGCAGAATGACAGGTGGGAGAAGTTCAGTGAATATGCTCAGTTTCTGTTGCCCGAGATTGAAAACAGAAATTATAGCTGTTAATAAAGACCTAACACTGCATGCAAACAATTAATTCCTATGATGTTATTGAGAAGATCTGAATGCCCACATATTGTTGACAGTTAAGAAAATTACCTTAATGGAGATTTGCAAGATCTCTTACTACAGCAATGAAATACTTCTTAAATCCACACAGATAGAAAATATGGAAGAGGTTCAGGTAGCGATCTCCCTAATTCACAAGGTTATAAAAAGGGGGAAGAGGTATAGCGTGATCGGACTTGTAAGATTCTGGTATTATAGCCACTCTCAATAAATGTAGTTTTAGCCTTCCTGTATAGCTGAAATCAATCTTGCAAGCTTGATGTGCGGTATCTCCTCTCCTTTCTTGTCACCTTTTCACTTTGTTAATAGATCTTGTAAATCTCCATCAAGGTCATCTTCCATACTCTCTGCAGATGCTCAGCTCCAAATGTACAGATATCCTTGGCCAACTCTTTGTTTTTCTATCAGTCTATCAGTAAACAAGTTTCCCTTTCTATAGTAAATGTATTTTTTTAATTGTTGTTGACATCCCATATGCATGTTTTTGATTCTGGTTGCTATAGAGGTTTCATGGGATTCTCAGTCCGTTTCCCCCTGGTGGCAGCAGATGAGAACAGCCTGTATTCAGTCTGAGAATAACGGCGCTGCTTTGGTATTTGCGCATGTTGGGCATTCAGTAACAGCACAGATAAGTGATAGCGTTGCAGAAAAAAAGGTAGGTAACTTCAGATTCTGTCCTTGCCTACATAGCAAAAAATGGCTTTCCCCCCAAAAGTCAACTCTTAATACTTGATGCTAAACATCCAATTATAAAATATCTTGAAAAATGTACAAGTGAGGTCTCATTATTTATTTATACAGGCAATACTGCATGCAAATGAATTTCATATGCTACTTACCCATTATGAATACTATGAAATGGGCTGTACTAAATTCTATACAGCTACTTCCAGGCCTTTGAATGTGCTGTTCAAAGAGGCTAGGAGTTCTGCAATTCTCTCACTAGCAGATGCCAACAAAATTTTGGCATCTCCTGGTTTGTTTTTAGAAGAAACTTTTAACTGGCTCAGTGCTGACATCTTTTATCTTGCCCTGATTCATTTGTTTACATTTTTAAGTTACAATTGCTTTATAGTTTATTATTGTTAAAAAGCACATTAAGCATCGGTATTGCTAGAAAAATGTAATATAAACAAAATAAAAATGTTATTTCTTACTAAACAAAAGTTGACTGTTTTTGAATTTGCTCATACTGTGTCTCAGCCCTTCGTGAACCCAGATAATAATACACATATTTATATTATCATGTCCTTTCTCCAAGGAGATGAAGGGATGTAGGTCTCCCCCTTTGCCCTTTATATTATTAGATTAAGCAGATTAAGCCTGCTTCTTTCCATGCTCAATTTAAACGTCTGGCAATTTAATATGAAATGTGTAAACATCTTATGTGTGTTTACTGAAGGTGCATCTCTTGCTATTTTTCATCTCTAAGGGAACCTTCTTAAAAATAGCAAGTATGAATGGAATACATATGTGCTGAACATATGTCAGAAAGCTGTAATTTGTTTTCTTCTTTCATCTTTGAAGTTTGTAAATCTGGACTTTTTGCGCGCAATATGTAAAATGTCAGCTTGATAATATGAGAAGTTGACAAGCCAATTTTTTTTATTAGTTTCCCCAAATAACTGTAGGTGCTGATACAGAATCCTGGGAAGCCCTCTCTCTTGATATAGAATACTGGAAGCTTCTCCTGAAACAGTTAGAGGATTGCCTAATACTTCAGACACTTCTGAATAGTAAAGTGAGCAAGAAGACAAGCCCAGCTTCTTCTTTGCAGGCTGAGCCCCTCGGGAGACTTTCTGTAAAGAAGTTGCTTGAAGGAGGAAAAGGTGATTTCCCCCCCCCCCAAAGGGTTGGGCTAGAAAGGGGGGGGGAGTTTTCATTAATTTCTTCTCCCAAGGTAGCTACTCGGGACTCAGCCCAAGAAAATCCCCAGAGTAATGTGTGAAATGGAATAGGAAATTGCAGAAAAGAGAGGGGACTGAGAAATACAGTCAGTGTATTTCCAGTGAAATCCACTTGGGGATAGTTTCATGGCATGAATAGTTTTGTTTGTGAACAGTCTGAGCTGGATTCAACCATTTTATCCTTAATAAAGTCCAAATTCCATAATAAATAGAATTAGAAATGGCTATGCACATAGAATAATAAACAAACAAATAGCCCACCTAATTGCCACATTGGCACATGAAGCTTGGTCTGTGTAGGATGATTCCCCTTCCCACCCCGAGCGGTCCAGTTCATTCCAGTTTTACTTCTTCCATCGTGCACTGGAATCTAGTGTCGTTTTCATATAAGAACTCTCTGGTTTGAAAGGTATAGTGTTGATACAGGTTTATAGTCTCCTCAAAACCTGTAGGGCCAGCTAGTCTGAGAAGGGTCGGTTAGCATGAGAGGTAGAAAAGAAACAGGGGAAGTTCAGAAGGCTACCAGCATTCCCTGACTATGCTGAACCCCCAGGCACTGTCCTTCAAACTATTTTCATTTTATACTCATTGAAATATGCACAGAAAAGCAATCCACACTCCTAGAGGCACAAATATAGACAAATCGTTGATCAACTATTTAAAGAGTCCACATTAAGATATAGTATTTTAATGCAAGTCACTTGTAAGTTAGGAAGTAGTACAGTCAAAAGGCCTCTATATTTATAAACGTTTTAGCTGTTCATTGATAAAAGGAAATCCCTAATGTAGTAGCCAGTGAGAACTAAGTGCTCCATGAATGTGTCTAGTCTCGTCTGCCTATTTGTGCATTACTATATTCGATGGCAGCAAATTCCATAGTTTAAGGTTTCAATAGAAAGAACCATTGTTTTCTGAGTATTTGCAAACTGATCCTAGACTGTTTCGATTTTTCTTTAGGAGGCATTGCTGACAGTGTAGCCAAATGGATTTTTAAGCAAGACCTCAGTTTGTCCTTACTCAGATTAGGTCGACAGAAAAATGAAGCAGAAAGCAAGGAGGAACCACAGCAGACTGACAGCAATTTTGTAGGTGAGGATGAAGAAGACCAGCCAAGCATGAAGTCCATATTAGGTATAAAAAAATACCTTCAGGCATGCTCTTTATTTCTGTTTATTGCAGCAATGGAATGCAAAATAATATTCATCCTTTTTTAAAACATGTTCCCAGAACTACTCCGTTTAGCATATGAACAGTTTCCTTGCAGCCTGGAGATGGATGTACTCCATGCACATTCCTGCTGGGAGTATGTTGTACAGTGGAACAAAGACCCAGAGGTAAAAGAAGCCTTTCATTTCCTTACTCCTTGTGCTTTTTATGATACACATGATCTTACCTGACATTTTCAGATAATAAAAGTAATTCATTATTTCTTATTCAGGCTCTGTAGGTAGAAAATATGTAGGCTAAAAAAAATTGCTTTAAAAGTGCCAAAAAAGCCAGTGCAGTCTTTTAGGCTGCATCAACAGAAGGATAGCATCAAGATCACAGGAAGTGATAGGACTGGTCTATATGTACTAGTGAGGCCATACTTGGAATATTGCATCCAGTTCTTTTCACCACGATACAAAAAAGATGTGAAGCCCTAGCAAGAGTGCAGAGAAGAGCAGCAAATATAACAAAGGGTCTGAAGGCTAAATCCTACGATGAATAGTTAAGGGAACTAGGTATATTTAGCCTAATGAAGAAAAAACTTACGAGGTGACATGGTAGCCATCTTCCAATAGTGGAAGGACCATCATAAGGAAGAGAGGAGTGATTTATTCTCCATAGCATCTGAGGGCAGGACAAGAAGCAATGAGTGGAATCTTATCAGAGGGAGATTCAAACTGAAATTAAGGAATAATTTTCTGTCAGTGCCTCCTGGAGTTATGGATGCTCCATTGCTAGAAGTTTTCAAGAAAAGATTGGACAACCATTTATGTGGGTTGGTATAAGGGCTCCTGCCTTGGGTAGGGGTTGGACTAGAAGACCTCCAAGTTCCCATTCATCCTTATGATTGTATAATAATTTTATTTTGGTATGTGGGTATCGTATCCTCTTTGTTTCACAGTGATAAGGCACATTTTGCACATTGATATTGTCATAATTTATTAGATGTGATATTATATAAATACCCTTCCCAAGTTAGCACTACTATATTGAGCTGTCACAGTTATAAAGATCGAAACAAAGGACACTTTGTGTTTATACAGAAACTATTTCAATGAAAGGTTATATGTCAACTATACAATTTGTACTTTATCATGTTACAACTTTGCTGCAATTTGCCAGGTATGGTAATTAAAATAGATGCAGAAATATATCAAATAACCTTAAATAATATATCAGAATATTTAGAAATTATTTATAAGATATGTCCCATTATATGCTGCTTTATGGTTGTTATAACTTTTCCTTCAAACTTTGAGAAGAGTGAATTCAGTTGCGGTTGTTTCTGCCTGAATAACCTTTGAACAAAGCTGAAAAAAAAATACAGAACCTTAGTTTTTTTTATTTGTTTCTGTGAATAGATAGTATTTGTGTGTGTCAAGGCCTACACTATCTGGTCATAAAGATTTGAATGCAGAAAATATTCTCTATAACAAAATCTGAAATAAATTAAAATACTTAATAAGTAGTTGGGAGATTATTGTTTATGTGCTTCATTGAATTGAGTAATATTGGTTATTTCTGTTTTTCTAATCCAAGGAAGCATGTTTTCTCATAAGATCCATAGAACATCTCGGATGCATTGATAATGCTCATATTCAACATGGTAAGAATAAAGAAAGTATTTTGGATGTGTCAATGAGAAATAGAGAATTTGATTCAGAATTAACTATGTGTTGAGGGGTCCACAGCTGTCATTTTATCTGCAAATTAAAACAGCTTGGAAGTATTGAAGTATTCTCAAGTCAGTGTCAAAGCTGGATTTGGTTCACAATAAACATTGGAGGTCATGTTTGTCAGTGCCCCATTATATTAGTACTGCTTATTAATTTATAAATAATTTGTAGATCTCTCATGGTAACACACTGCTACTTGCAAATACAGGAAATATGAGAAAGGCTGAGCCTCTCACAAATCAAAATTCCTACACATTTAATGAAAGTATTGATACTCAACTCTCTACCTCCCTCATGGATCTTTAACCATGGTTTTCAGGTTACCACTTAATGGCCATTTGCAAGTAGACCTCTGTGGTGAACTGATTCTGTGGAAAGACATACTCTTAGTTGTACATCAGGTCCAGACACTTTAGATTTTTCAGTGTTCTCTAAAAGCACATATTTTATGTTGGCTTTCATATGCTGAAATTGTTAGTACCAGCCTTAATCAATTACTGTTACATTGTTAATGAAACTGCCTGGTATTTATATATAAGTAAACTGTATAAATATTTATTATTAGTATTTTTAAAAATGTGCTATCTATGAGTTCACCTGGCAAAACCATTGATATTGCTTTCAGCCAGACCTAAATTTGTGTAACTATTTCAGGAATTGCTCTAATGATGTGGAACACATTCATAGTGAAAAGGCTTTCTGCTGCTACCTACTTAATGGACAAGGTACTTATTGCATTGTGTTACAAAAACAAGTTAAATAGAATATCTAATATCACTTTCATACCAGTACAAGGGCTGTCTTTCAGTAAATGAAACTTGGTTAGCTCTATGGGCTTAGACTTTTAGGTTGCTAAATTCAAACCTTTCTTATGACTGAATCTAAGTTATACAATTTTGGTAGAAGCTATGAGGCTTCTACTTCTGCCTACTCAATGAAGAGGAGCTAATTACTTCTGAGGGAAATTTGGTTCCACTATTAAACACTGTTTACTGTTACTGAATTGTTTTTCTGATACTCAATTGACATCTGCCTTCTTTTAATTTAATTCCATTATCTCATTGTTGGCATTCTGGAGAAAAGAGCTTGACTTTCTTTGTGAATTGCATTCAGATACTTGAATATTATTACCATATGTGGGGTGCAAAACAACACAGAGCATACAAGGTGGTGTCTGACCAAAACATTAGAAAGTAGAACTGTTGGTTCTTGTGAATTGAAAGCCATTAGGAAAAGTAATACATACTACAGAAGAGATGTGGGCATGCTTGCTACATCTGTCAACAAGCTAAATCTTTTTCTGGATTCACATGGTAGTCATGCAGTCCACCCTCAATTACAGACCTACTCCTGTCAGTAGGCAGTCAGCAGCTTTTAGGATCAGTAATTCAGGAGAATGCTTAAGGCTAGAAATAAGACTGTGAGTTCTAGTCTGCCTTAGCCATGAAAGGCAACTAGGTCACTGTGGGCCAGTCATTTTCTCTCAGCCCATGGCATCTGGCTTGGTGACAAGCCAGTCAGTCAATTCCTTTTGCAACCAGTTGATTCCCCCCCCTCCCCAAAAGTGGATCCTGCACTCAGAATTCTACGAAAAAAACAAACTACTGAACACATTATCTCTTCAAACCGAGTTTCTCAGTGACTTTTAACATCTTGTCTCTTACTGCTGTTGAAGTCCATCAGTGAACTGTTTTTCCCCTATCACTTGATCACTAAGATTAGTCTGGCTAGATTGATTTACTAATTAGTTAATTAAAAGTTTGAAATAATTAGTTCTATGGCAAAGCACTATGACTTAACTATTAGTCATAATTTAAAAGATATGTTATTTCACACATATGCATAAACATATGGGAAGTGGACAGGGGGGAATAGGGTAGGAAACCAGTGCCTTTTCTCCTTTTATGAGGGTTTTTTTTTAAATAAAAAAATGTTATTTGTGGTGAAAAGAGGTGGCAACTTAACCTATTTGTAGAGATGGAATATATTAATGTATTGAGTCCTTCTGCACTAAACACATTTCTGTCATAGGTTGGAAAAGCACCAAAGGACAGATTATGCAGACGGGCAAGTAATCCTTTTTCTTTATTTAAAATATGTATTATCCTAATACAAGATCGGATTACATCTGTGATAACCAGAAATTGGGGATTTCTGCCAACTTAAGCTAAGGTCATAGCCTTGGCTTCTAGCTATTTAATCATTTTATTTGGCTCACCTTTCTCTGAGCCCAGCCCAAGAGGACACCTATTATTTTAGGTTTTAAATCTAAGATCATGTTTAAGATTATGACAACTTTCCATGAAGCAAACATGACTTCGAGCAGATTTGCACTGATCTGTTCATTTTTTCTCCTCCATCGTAAGCATGTTTTTACAAGAATAAGGTGGTTCTGATATTTAGGTTTGAATGAGGAGCTTTCATTGGTTTCTCTAGAAAGTTAAAAACAAAAACTTTTCCACTAAATATTAAGATTGGAAGGAATCTTTGTATTACTACGTACAAACAAGTGCATTTGCTGGCCCAGTTATCTTGTATTTTTCTCAATCAGAAGATTTGGCTGAGTAATGCAGAATTGTTTCTGACAAAGTAAGCTCCATTATCCATTATCCACCTCTGTTGTGTTAGAAATGATGCCGATGTCAGTTGCTCAGGTTTCTTTTAAAGTCCAACTGGAAGAACAAACTAGGAAAGGGCCTGAGCAACCCTGTGCTGAATTGGTTCGACATCTTTCTCCTAAAGAGACAACTATGAGTGAAAGCCTACAAACTATATATTATACGCCTGTGTGTCTGCATCTTTTTAAATTTTTGAAACTTTAGCAAAGGTGCGGAAACATTCAGATTAGGGCTTTTTCAGAGAATCCGTATTTTAATCTGGATATTTTGCAATCCTTCAAAAACCCTTTTAGATTGGTATTTGCTGCCAGCTAATGTACCTCCCCACCCCCATTTAAATCTTAAACAATTTTCATTATCCTCACGTGGTCAGCCTTTATAAGTACACGAGGTTAATTTTTTAGTTATGATTTCATCTTGCCAGTAACATATGCCCCTGAAAAATTACTGGAGACAGATAAATGTATCTAGTGATTTTCTTTTTTTTTTTAATTGAAAATTTTATAAAAAATTTACAATATAAGTCCCCCCCTCCCCAAAACCCACCCTTCCACTCCCCCCTCCCTCCCCCCCACTTCCCAGAGCCAATCACAGGGTTAACAATACAATAACCATACTCTATCTAACATTAATCAGCTATTAGAATAACAAATCTATAACATCCTTTAACTCTCTTTTAAACAAATATACTAGTATTAAGCACAATAATTATAACATCATATTAATAATTATAAATAAAAATAAGTAAACTATTATAACGTATAAACTACATTAATACTCTAAGATTTACTCAAAAACCAAATGAAACTTTTTAGTCCCATATTTACTCTCAATATAATCTATCCATCTTCTCCAAACCAAAATATATCTTTCTTGTGAATAGTCTTTCACATAAGCGGAAATCTTGGCCATTTCTGCTAAATTTGAGACTTTAAGTGACCATTCTTCTATAGTGGGCAGACGTTCCGTTTTCCAACATTGAGCTACTAGTAGTCTTGCAGCAGTTATCAAGTTCAACATCAAATCCATTTTCAATTTATTTAAATATAAATTTGACTTAACTATTGATGAATTGTATAGAAATAAATGCAAAAATATGTAAAACATTTAGTCAAAGAACTTTATAAATTTAAAAAAATATTTTATGCATTGAATACTGAGGCTTGCGTGACTCATTTTTTTAACTGTTGAGATACATTTCTTTTTGCATTCAATGTATAGTTGATTTCTGGGATTTGCTACGAATAGAGCCTCCTCCAGCTACAAATATTTTGAAACGTATTCAAGAAAAGTTTTTTGTTTTTTGTTTACAAACGAATTCCTCTTTGTTCAAACAGGATGTAGGGATGAGTGACAACGCAGTGTCCTGTTTCCTTGGGTCTTGCTCAGATCTTCTTCAGACTCTCATGGAGGTAACAGCTCCTTCCTCAACCTAAACTGCACATTATTTCTAATTCATCATCCCTCATCAGTCTGAACACTTTCAAAGTAATTGTCAATAGTTCTGTACATTTAAAACCTATGGGAGGATTGTTGCGAAAGATTCCTGTAAATCAGAAGATAGTAATAGAATGCAAATTTTTAGCCACATTCCACTTGAATAAATGTTTTCGTTTTTAGCTGTGCAATTTTTCTGATTTTTCAAGTAAGATTTCTTGATGCTATTATTGCCACTGGTCCTACTGATAATTCTCCTTCTCCTCCTTTTCCAACTCACCTCTGGGTTTCTTTGAACGTGATCAGTGTGCGACTATTGTTCAATTACTTTTAAAATAACAATGCTTTTCTCTTCTTACTTCATCAGGCTGATATATGCTGTGATGAAATGCTACTTCCTGTGCTGGACACAGAAGATGCCTGGGTGTCTGTTGAAGGGCACAGCTCGTTAGTGGAGTTAGCACTTGAACAGAAACACATCCATTATCCTCTGGTTGAGCACCAGTCTGTGCTCTGCATAGTCTTGTATGGAGCCATGAAGTTCTCGCTGAAGAACGTGAAGCCCCTCTCTCTCTTTGATAGCAAGGTATTTGGACATGACACTTTGTTGAAGGCTGCTGCCTCTGGAAGGAGGGATCCAAGCTAATTGAACGTACGATGTATCTCTAAGGCCAAAGTTTAAACTCATGCAGGACATTGAATGAGAAGCTGTGGTTGGAACAGAAAACTCTACAAGTTGCTGGAAGTTTTTTGGGCAGTTCTACTGAGTTAGATTTTGTGTTTCATCCACCTACATAGGAATCGAGGTTAATCCACTTTATAAATTCCAAGCAGAAATTAATGCTGAGTTGATCTGGGAAGCTGTCCATTTTCTCACAACTTTTGCGTATTGTATAGTTACATTAAGCAAGTGTAACTTTCTTATCTTGGTTCCAAAATCCCTCTGTCTTCCATTCTTGCAGGGTAAAAATGCTTTTTTCAAAGATTTGACTTCAATTCAATTGTTGCCTAGTGGAGAAGTGGATCCTACTCTGCTTAGTTTACGCCATCAAGTAAGTTAAATCTGGTTAGGAAATGAACAAGCATATGTGTACTTTTTACAAATTGCTACTGATATGGAGGTTTTCTTTTCTTTGCAAGTTCTTAACCAAACTAGTGAGTGCATTGGCCCAGGTCCAAGCTCCATCTAAGACGACAGACAGACCGGAAGAAGAAGTTGCAGTGTTGCTGAAGGACAGGGATTGGCCTGCCTTGGCTTTGGATCTGGCACATCATCTTCAAATTTCTGAGGATATAATCAGACGGCACTATGTGTGTGAGCTCTATAGCTATGGCCTGGATCATCTTGGAGAAGAGGTAAACATTTTGCACATAGTACAGCAGGCATGAATTTCTGCCTGTTGAGGGCAGCAGCAGACACAAGGTTGTACAGTTTTGTCATGGTTATTGGTGAAACTTGTGTATATTGCTCTCAAATCCTGGGTTGGTTTTTATTTCTGCAAATGCAAAGATGCATTTTGAATACCTTTGATTAAAAAAGCTTGCGGAATTATATCTTGAGAAAGGATAAACTGAGGCTGTTTCTGTGCACTCTAGCAGATTAAAAGTTTATTCTGCGTGATTATGGAGACAGTAGAAAACAACCATTATGATGTTAAAATACCGTGTCTTATTTAAGGGAGAGAACATTTCCCAAATTGGCTGCCATGGTCGTCACCCCCATTCTTCCAAATTTAGATGAAATTCTGGTCAATCAGGATCCATCGCTTGAGTCTATACTACTGTTCATGTGTTTTTCCTCCACTGCAGCATCTTTTATATGGGTGTGGGTTGGGGAGCAGGAGTAACTATAGTCTACACCCATTTACCTCTGAAGACTATATGGAACCTATACTACTAGAAACCGATTCAGTAGTGTGAAAAGCTGTACTACTAGAGTACTATCCTGGAAAATGTCCAGACAATATTTGTTGTTGTTAATTGCGAAGTTGTGTCTGACCCATTGCAACCCCATGGACAATGTTCCTCCAAGTCTTCCTGTCTTCTACCATCTTCTGGAGTCCATTTAAGCTCACTCCTACTGCTTCAGTGACTCCATCCAGCCACCTCATTCTCTGTTGTCCCATTCTTCTATTGCCCTCAATCTTTCCCAGCATTAGGCTCTTCTCCAATGAGTCCTTCCTTCTCATTAGGTGGCCAAAGTAGTTGAGTTTCAACTTCAGGATCTGGCCTTCTAAAGAGCAGTCAGGATTGATCTCCTCTAGGACTGACCGTTTTGATCGCCTTGCAGTCCAGGGGACTCGCAGGAGTCTTCTCCAGCACCATAGTTCAAAGGCCTCAATTCTTAGGCGCTCAGCCTTTCTTATGGTCCAACTTTCACAGACATACATTGCAACATTATTAGGTATAATTCTGATTTTAACACCCATGATCCAGTGAGTTCAGGTGCAGGTAAGCAGCTAATAGGGGTGAGGAATTTCTCCTGTCACTAAAATAAACTTCTGGCACCGGCACCGATGTTTTTGCATGCATTTATCTGGGATATGACATCATTTATCTCCAGTCTACCACACAGTCCTTCCATCAGTTCCAAGAAGGCTCCACACCCATTTGCATTACTCAGGTGACCCTGACGACACAGATAAACCTCCAGGTGGCCTCAACGACTCTCTAAAAGAATGCAAATGACCAGCTGTCTGCAAGGAGTATAAAAATTGTTCCATTCCCCACCACCCAGTCAGAGCTGAAGAAGCTTCTTGGATGAGAAGCGAAATGTCTTCAAAGAAAAACAAGAAAGTCCAGTTGCCTCGCGAAAAAAAGCATTTTTGGGGATTCATCTGGTGTGCCATCTAGAAAAGAAGCCCTCTTACACATAGCACGGAAAAGAGCAGTGCACCTGTGTCCTCAGGACTCTGCCTTCCAATCTTCGTGCCTTGTAGCAGAAAATGGGAAGGAGAGTAGGAATTAAGTCTAGGTTTTTATTAACAGGAAAAGAAAAAACTTGTGAGCCCTTCTCGGGCATTTGTTCAGAAACTAACCACACTGAAGCTAAGAGAGCTTATTTATGAGACATTTGAAATCTCCAAATTTGTGTATTTCCAAATTTGGTACTAATTGCACTTTCTTATGCATGTAAATGTTTGTGGATCAAGAAAGTTTTTTATGTTTGTGTAGTGGTGCTTCTTTCATGCCATATATACATAGGGATTTTTTTAGTATGTGATATTTATGCACATATTCACAAATACAACCAATCACACGTGACCTTCACCCTTTTTTCCCTATGCACCCCATTTTTGATTTGCCAGTACAATATTATACAATGCGAGTGAAATTTTACAATGAGTAAGTATTGCAGGGATTGAAAAAGTTATGTTTTATCTTTTTAAACATGGCTACCTGTGCATGTTGGCTTTAAGAATTTTTACAGTTGAACATTTCAGTATTAAATTTTGGCGACAGGTCTGTAATACTTTTAACATTTGACAGAGTACCTTTTAAAACTAAAAGTAGCTTAATCGGGAGGTGTCTTCTTGGACTGACCTGCACGTACCTCCATTCGTTAGTGGCTTCTTTTCAAAAGTTTTTTTTTGAAAACAAGTATTGTTGTGTTGCAAGAATAACAGCTGACATAGTTAATGTCTTGTATATGCAGGTTATTCTTCAGGTAGAGGACAAAGAAGTGCTTGCATCACAATTGTTGGTGCTGGCTGGACAGAGGCTGGCCTATGCCTTACTGCACACTCAAACAAAAGAAGGCATGGAGCTGTTGGCCAGACTACCTCCAACACTTTGCACTTGGCTTAAAGCTATGGTAAGATCCACTGCCTCTTAAACATATTGCACAATAAGGATCAGTGTATTCAGAAAACCTTAATCTAAGAAGTTGATAAGTACTTTTGTTTATTAGTGCTGTACAAAAAATATGAAATTGATGGGAAAAAATTTCTTACATGAAAATGAAAATAGAGTAATATATGTTGCTCAGCAGCAGGAAAGCAGGGTCAGCATGCTAACCTAGATGGACAATATAGGAACCAACACAATTACACCAATATTTCCCTAATAGCATGCTTTGCTTTAGTCTATATGGAGTGGAATCTGAACTTTGCTATGGAAGCATAAGAGAGAGTGTGTAATTTATTTCTGAGAATTTAATGAGTTGTTTATACAGTATACAAGTAGTACACTCAACATTTGGCATATTGGAACAAGGATGGTGCAAAGGATGGAGATGGCTTACTTCATTTAATCTATGTTATTGTTCAAATGTATTGAACAATGCACACAGACATCTTCATATTGAGTCTAAATGATACCTATAGCAGTTGGAGGAGGGGCTTTATTTCACTTCAGTGCACTGCACAAAACAGAGATAAGAATTGATGACATATGTACGGTTAATCTAAGGGTAGGGTGAGCAGTCTTTTTTGAGATGGTTTTTCCTATAACCTCAGAATTAACTCCAGAAGTAAACTGGTGAGGTTGTGTTCCATAACTATAGTTTCCCTGTCTTAGCTGGTCACACTGCCACGTAAAGCATGAAGCCTGCAGTCATTCATCTTTTATCTTCTAAGAATGGCTGTGGCAGGGCTGAAAATTCTTGGAAATGATCCTAAAGCTACAGCAGTGGTTATCTGCGATATTCCTCACTGAATTCATAAAACTAGTTTACAGGGCTGTTCCTAATCATGAATAGAGATTCTCTTAGATCTATCAGTTGGGTTTTAGAAATTATCTGGCATGTCTGTTTCTAGTAGAGAAATCTAAAGATTGTCTCAATTCTCTCTGCAGGATCCACAAGATCTTAAAAATGTAGAAGTGCCAATTACCACAACTGCTAAATTAGTAAATAAAGTGATAGAACACCTACCAGAAAACCATGGTCAGTACAGTGTTGCTTTGCATCTAATTGAAGCTGTGGAAGGAATGTCTTGACAACAAGACTAAAACTGAAGCACGGTGACTAGAAAGGTCTCTAATAAAAGTGAAGATTGTATATAAGAACCAGAATCATCTTGATGAAACAGTCTCAAGTATCTTTGGTAATCTACCAGCTCAAGAGTTTAGGAGATGATAAATAGATGTGAAGATCTACCTTTGGTGGATAATACCAACAGTGTGTATATTTGTGTATAACTCTAAATATTTATTTCTAATACCAAGCATTTGTGTAATAGTTTGCTTAAGAACAATTTAGTGCTGTTCAAATGTTAAGAATTTCCTATATGGTAGAAAATAGACTGCTTTTTAAATGTTAAAGCAAGATGAACTCAATCAGAAGCCAAGAAATCAGAGCTCTTACATATTATGTATGCTGGTTAGGTAATACTTCTTCAAAGTGATAGCCTAATTACATTTAATCAAGAGGCAATTTAATCAAGAGGCAATAGCCTAATTACATTTAATCAAGTTACAGCATTAAAGGATGACTTTCTACAATTACATTATGGCTGAATTTTCACTATAAAAACAGTATCAACTTATGAAGAGCAAGTCGTCCAGTGGGAAAAAGTATCATTGTAGAACAAAAAGAAAGATGCTGCCTCTTCATGTTTTAAGTATCAAATAAAATCTGGAATCTAGTTTTAGTTTATCACTTCTGTAAAAGGATTGGTCTCATTTGTAACAACTTTCTTTGCTGTACAGCAGGGGTCTTCCAACTTGGCCCTTTTATGACTTGTGGATTTCAACTCCCAGAATGCCTCAGCCAGCAATGTTCACAAATCGTAAAAGGGGCAAGTTTGAAGACCCCTGCTGTACACCTTACTGTAGTTTGGTATATTCAAATGTCTTCCCTATGTTGAATTTTATATTTGCCCCACAACTATTTCAATATCTGACAGTGTTAACATTGAGAAATTGGGCTGATTTTAAGAAGTATGGCTTAACTTAAAATCCCTAACCAGCATGCTGGATGGGGAACTCTGGGAGTTGAAGTCTGTGTATCTAAAGTTGCCAAGTTTGAAAAGCCTTGGATGAGGGAGTGCTGAAGTTAGCATAGAATAGTTGAAGCAACTGGGTAGCTTTGGTCTGGAAAAAAAAGAGGCTATAGTAGTCCTTCAGTTATTGTAACGGAGTTGTCTGAAATTCAATGGGACTGGGTGATAGAACCAAACTCATGAAAATCCTTCCA
The DNA here is from genome assembly GCF_001527695.2 of Protobothrops mucrosquamatus. Classification (NCBI taxonomy): domain Eukaryota; kingdom Metazoa; phylum Chordata; class Lepidosauria; order Squamata; family Viperidae; genus Protobothrops; species Protobothrops mucrosquamatus. The sequence goes on along the minus strand of NW_015387519.1, from coordinate 310,416 downwards.
TTTGTCTGTTGTAAAGGGCGAGTGGAGACTTTGTAAAATAGTATATCATTCTTAAAATGTTAGCAATCACAGTGAGTAATTAATTGAATACTGAACTCTCACCTGTTCTGTAGAAAACTGTTGACAACTGGATCAGATGAGTGTCTCATTAAAAGGCTGCTACAATTTTCAAAACCAAAGGAAGAGCCATTCACCCATACCTATCACTATACAGTTGCAAACATAGTTACTTAAGAAAGTAATTTCTTAATTATGATTGAGAAATCTAGACCAGGATGAAAGTTCCACATACTTTTTTCTTATTGATACGTGATCTGCGTGGGGAGGGGGGAGGGGTTGATTGTGTTGGAAGTAACTATAGAAAAAAGGTTCATGCAGGTCCATGAACTGCAATAAAGCTGCACCACCTAAGTGCTAAAGTCTAAAGTCAACCGAACTAAAAAAAGCCAGCTTATTCATGGATCTGAATTCCTCCTGTGCTGCTTTTCAGACTTAGAAAGAAAAAGACTGTCAGGCATTTTAGTAAGCAGTTTATTAAGTGTACAAGCTTAAATATATACACGTGAATTTTAAAGTTAGCTTTCCAGCTCTCGGAGAAACAAAATGTTGGTTTCTGTGTAGATACTTCTATATTCCAGGTTTTCACAAAATATGAATCTTGCTTTAGCAGGCCCGACTATCTGACCGCTATGGGAACAGGCATCATTTCTCACCAAGTATTTGCATACAGCGTGCACATGGAGTCTCTGCTGAATCAGCAGTGTATTTTCGACAACGAGGGCACTTTGATTTGGCAGCTGGTAGAACAATGACTTTATAGGCAGACTCCTCTCGGATATCGCCACCTATTTCAGAAGAGATTCGAATTAATCCCGCATTAAAGCCCATTCTTTGCTGACTTATCTCTAAATCAAGGGAAGTCCTCCTATAGTTCTATCATCACATGGCCCAAACACTTTCAATATGTGGATGTGTAACAAAAGTCTACTTACCTTCTAAGTTTATCAGAAATGTGCCTTTAATCATATCGTCAGTATTCACATCTCTAGGTACTTCAGTCAGCAGCATTGTCTGTGATGCCATCATTATTTCATTTAACTGAGATGTACTAGAGCACTCCTCAGGTTGCAGCACCTAATGATAAGTTATCATGCTGACTAGTTTTTGAAAAGGGTACAGATGCAAACAAGTCTATGACAGTTCTCATTAAGATAATAAGCTAGGACTGGTTTACCATACTTGAGCCATAATGTGATTTGGTAGCAATACATGCAAACTTAAGTCTATTATGGCTTGTTCCGACTGAACACTGAACATTAAATTCAGGCTTAATACTATGATATTGGATGTATGCAGAGGACTTTTATTATAATTTCAATTTATGGTGATGGTATACCCTTATTTACAATTCAAGAACTCCAAGACATGACATAACTACATCATGTTGGTCTGTAATTGTAGATATACACTAGACTAGGGCTCTACAGTCCCAATACACAGTCATTTTACAAACATGGGGTTATCTGAATCCTTAAATACTTTGCCTCTAGTTCAATAAACTAAAAGCATCAAATAAAAATGTAGTAGTTTGTATGGTTACAAACAATAAGAGTCCAAGGTTGAAGATTACTGAACTGCATATCCTGTCCCCTAAAAGTAGAAAAGCCAGCAAAAAACAACAATGGAAGTCAAAGGAGGTCTCTGGGGCAAGAAAACCAAAACCCTTTGAACTCAAGATCATAGAATCATAGGGTTGAAATTGAGCAAATAAAATTATTCTACATCTTGTCTTTGGATTCTATATCTTGCTTATCAAAATCTGACAAATGAATCTGATAAATGAAGGTTTCTATCTCCGAGTCAAACCATTACAGGTAGTTCTCAACTTATGACCATTCTTTAATGACCATTCAGTTACTATGGTGCTGAAAGTGACTTTGAACCAATCCCTGCACTTACCACCAGCACAATGTCTCAATGGTCACATGATCAAAATTTAGGCACTTGGCAACCTGCATGTATTTACGATGGTTGCAGCATTCTGAGATCGCACGGTTACCATTTGGGACCTTCCCAGCAAAGCCAACCAGCAAAGTCGATGGGAGAAGACGGATCCAGCAAAAAAGGACATAAAATTGGGCATGGTTCACTTAACGACAGCATCAGTTAGTGACAGAGGTTCTGGTCCCAATTGTGGTCATAAGTAGAGGGTTACTTGTAATTAACTTTGAATATCCCTTTATATTCCCAAGTCTTTCTGAATTAAGGCATTATAAATGGCTTTTGTTTTCTTAAACATTTCAAAATTAAACTACTAGTTGAGATGTAATATTAGCTTATGATTTTTCTGCTTACCTCCATTAATTCAAAGAACAGCCCAGGCTCAATCACCAGAATCACCTGATATTCCGCAGCATTTTTGCCTGCAATAAAGCCAAGGAAGCCATCTCTCATTGTGCATGCTCCATCCACTGCTTCTTCCAGGCCTGGCTTCTTCCAGACAGCACTTGTGGTCATCCATCCGGAACGAAACACGCTATCCGACTCTTGCAAAAGAGAATGGTGGGGAAAACAAATGCATTAGATAGCTCTGTAATAGTTGCAGCATTGTACTACATAAAGCTAAGAATAAGGGTTAACATTTTATGTGGGCTTGTTTGAACACAACTCAAAAACTTCAGCTGATGCAGATATTGAGGTTAATTCATTAGATTGCACACCAATATTTGCCTCTGATCAAGGAAACGATTTCTATGAATTAAAGTTCCCCATCTGCCTTAAGTGGCCACACTTGAGTTTATATGTACCTGCTTCCCAATAATTTTCAGTAATACAGAACCTGATCTATTAAGAGTGCTCTTAATTTTAGTTCTTGCACCGAGCAAGGGTTTGAATTCAGTGATCTGATTATGATTCCATAAATCTGCAAACTTGCATGGACAATTACTTTATTAAGGTACTAATGTGACTAGAAGGGAAGCAGAACTGAGTATCTTGTCCCTTATTTGGATTGCTTCAACACTGAGCTGTCAGACATCATTTCATATAATTCTTTTTAAAAATGTGTACATGCAGATTTCATCCTACAGCTAAGAATTTTAATGACTAATTAATTTAATTAATATTTATTGATCGTTCTATTTTTTTACAACACAAATGTAAATTATATGACTAACGAATTCAACACATTACGAGGTTTATGTGAAGAATCTCTAGACTGGATGCAGAGTGTCTGTTTTCTTAACCGTTTTATAACTCATACCTTTTCTGTATGGAATATACTGGAACACCTCTTCAGACAGATGTGGAAGGATCGGTGCAAAAGAACGAACCACTGTATCCAAAACTGCAGCCAAGGCTGTTTGACACGAACGGCGTTTAGGATCTTTTTCCTCTTCACAATAAAGTCTGGATTTTAGGAAGGAAAATAATTGGGGAAACAATTTCTAAACATTAAACATTGTTGGAATAATTTATGTGTATCAAAATACATGTGAGCTGAAGAAACTAGCTGTTTATGTTAGTAACAAAATAATCCATCTCACTCTGTATATTCAGGAAGAATTTATCTTGGGGACAAGCAGTACAGAGCATGCATTTTTTCATTTTTTGAGACTTCCTTATCTGATAAGGGGATACAAAAGTTCACATACCTGTCCTTAATTATACTAAAATAAAAACTGGAGAGATCTTTACTACAAAAGGCTTGAAGTAATCGTATGACTTTTCCATAGTCATGTTCCTTATATGCCTGTGTAACCTAAGGAATAAAGGAGAAGAAAACAACAGCTAATTAAAAATGCAAGTAATTGATTCCAAAGAAAAATAAAGATGGAAAGGAAACGGGAAGCACCAGAAATTAGAGTATAATTATTATCTTTAATGAGAATCTAAACTATTGACAGATTCAGCTAGTTAATCCCAAAAGTGCTTTTCAAGAGGCAACTGGACTTACTTTTTTTCCCCCTTGAAGCTGTTTCGCCTCTTGGCTTCCTGGATGAGAGGCAAAATGTCTTCAAGGAGAATCAAAGAAAGTCCAGTTGCCTCTTGAAAAAGCACCTTTGGGACTACCATGACCTGGATGACTGAGAATCTCCATAGACATTTAGCTAGTTAATCATTTTTGCCCTTTCATACTACTCAAAGCAATACCAGACCAACCATTTATTGTCCTTTCCTTCTCCTCCATACTATTCTGTCCCAAGATTTCTCCAGTCCTGTAACTGTCTCCCTTCTTATAATAAAATTAGGTTTTGACAGTCCATCCCTACTCCTTCCAAGATATAATAGTAGTTTAGATTGCCCGTGCTTTGTTTTCAGCATCTTCAAAGGAAGAAAGATGACGTCTAACTGTAGCATTGCCAAAGTAGTCAAGTCTTGGCTATGCAGGACCTAATTCAGCAAACATCCACAGTAGAAGATAGGCTGCTAGTAGTTAGATGCGGCTCTCCGAAGACAAGCCTTCTACCTGACTTCTTCAAGCTGTAATTTCCTTCTCTATTCACATTTTGCTAATGGATTTGGTAAGCATAATGTTAAGGTTTTCTACTTCGTAGAATGTTTACTAAAGGTGAAGAAATGAATGGAGAAACTTTACATGCTGGCAGAAAAGTAGCAGGTAGTCGTGATCTACTGCAGAGGTCCCCAACTTTTGGGGCACCAAGGACCGGTTCCATGGAGAAACGTTTTTCCACAGACCGGAGAGTGTGTGATTTTGTGTGCTGCCTGCATCCTATGGATGAGGCTTTGCTTGGCATGCCGCGGGCTGGTACCGGTCCACAGATTGGGGGTTGGGGACCCCTGGTCTATTGGACAGGATATTCTTAAGCCGCAAGTTGATATCTTTAGCAGTTCTAGTACAATAATACAACAGTTAAAAGAGTTTTCTCCAAAAATGTATCTATCCAGTTCACAAATCAACCGCTCTGTGCTACAAGTGTCCATAGTTCCAGACATTCCCTAGTGCTTACCTTGGTAGCGAAGCCATGCAGTAGATGGAGTATATACTGGTCTATCAGATACATCTCTGATGTGGGGATTGAGTCTGTCTCAGGACTGAAGCCAGCCAGATTGCCCAACAAAAAACGAAGTGTATTTCGAAGCTATCAACAAATTCCAAAGATAGTTTGTGAAATTCAAGTAATTTTTGAAAAGCTTTTACCATCTATATAGCCATGTATTTATTTTGGGGGGCAAAAAAAATATATAAGAGATCATTCAGACAGGTTCTTCTACCACAAGATCTGTTTTGAGATTTAGGGTGAGATGGACTGGAAGTATTTAGAACTTTTCTGGAAATCATGCAGGAGAGTTGCTGGATGAGATGATTCTCAATAGCCCCCATATTTCTTCCAGTTCTTTCACCAGTCTCTTCTCCAAAGATTTGGTTTGCAGTGATATAGAAACAGGAGATTCCTAATGAGTAAAGCTGTCTTAATTCCCATTAATGACGAGTAAGTCCTTTGATTATAATACAACACTGGGACAGGTCTATTACACTTCAGGCCTAAATACAGGCAACATATAGTTCAATATTTTTATACCACTAATTAGTGAAATTTGCAGCTTAAAAACGTCATACATTGAATACTGCATGAAGAAGGAACAGACAGACAAGGGGAACTTCCCTGACTGGCTTGTGATACTGTATCTAACTGTAAAGATGCATTAAAGTCCCTGTTCCAAAAAGCAAATCCAGGGGACAATTATTCTAGGATCAATAACCACGAAGGGCAAGAATCAGTTTGTGCTTAAAAGAAATAAGAGTAGAAACCAGAAGATCATAAGTTCTACTCCGGCCTTAGGTATAAAAGTTAGCTGGCAGACTTGGGCCAGACACTTTCTCCCTGCCCTAAGAAGGAGGCAATGGCAAATCTAAAGCTCAGCACTTCTGAAATGTTGCCAATAAAATTCCAAGCAGTTGTCCATGTATTTGCTAAGAGTTAACTTGAAGGTACAGATAAATAAATACAACCATGATGGGTAAAGTCATTACTATTATCATGAAGATACACAAGTGAAAACTTCCAATGGCAAAGGAAGGGAAAACTACTATTGAGATATTATGGAGACACCTTCTTTCCTGACTACACATTCCAGAAAGCTGAACTATTTCTGTAGTGGCTCCTACTTAGGAAAAGGCATCAGAGTGTTTGTTTGCTTACCTTGTTAATATCATCATGAGCAGAACTGAGCACAGTAGGTCCAATTTGCACTTCTGTGTAAACATTGGACTCAGCCACCCACCAGCGTAAAGTATCAGCCCCGTATGGTGGCTCAGTGCTGTGGTCCTATACATTGACAAGAATGGAGAGGAAACACCTTTCAGTGCTGGTAACTGCTCAATGAGCCCCTGTTCTCCAAAATAAATTCAACATATTATTTTATAACCGTGCAGCAAAGTTGGCCATAAAGACATTTCCCCAGAGGAATGTAGAGAGCCTGTCAAGAATCATCGAAAAATAAATCTCTGAGAAGGTATTTGTTGGGCAACTCGTGTGAAAGTAAAATGCCGAACAATGTAACTCTACAAAGTATGACTGATGCACCACCACCACCACCACCACCACACAAAAAAAGCTGCTCATGTTATTTATTAGGTTAGAGTTTTATCTCACCTTTATTATTTTATAAGTAACTCAAAGCAGTAACTGTACATAATATTCTCCCCTCCTATTTTCTCCATAACAACTCCTCTGTGAGGTGGGTTAGGCTGAGAGTGATTTGCCCAAGGTCACCCAGCTGGCTTTCCTACCTAAGATCAGACTAGAACTACACCAAACTGGCTGTCTGCTGCAAAGTGAGAAGGAGGGGAAGGTCAAACCATGTTTGCTATTTGAACAACCTTGACATCAGTCAAGGAGGGACACTGCCAGAAAACAAGTGTCCTGCTTGCTGCTCTGTAAAATATCACACACGTGCACATGCGCACACATATTCTCATATCCTAGCAAATAGAAACAATATGGCACTGTGATAAAGTGATAGACAGGCCCAGATTCTTGGCCCTGGAAGATCGCTGCATAACTTTGGAACAGTCACTCTCTCTTGACCCAAACCTACTTCACAGGGTTTTTAAACAGAAAAAGTGAAGGGAACACTACGTATGCTGAGTTGAGCTCCTCTACAAAAAAACGAATAAAGCAATAAACAGCTGCTGATGTAATTGCTTGAGGATGGCTTCCTCCTGAGGTCTACGTTAATAGAAAAGAAGCAACAGTTTAGGAGGGGATTCTGAAGTGCAGTTTTCATGATCTATAAATGTTTCCCAGGTAATCTTATTGAAAAACAAAACCTATATAAATCCTTCATGCCAACCAGGTTGGCTAATAATGATATGAAGCTCAAGTCCAGCATCTAGGGATTGAAGACTGAGAAAAACTTATATAAAGCATTTCCTACATATTAATATCAGTCTCACAGGTAAATCTGAATTGTAAAATTAGGATTGACTCTTTGGGAACAAAGTTGATCAAGAGCCCTTAGCCCTAAACCTTACCAGATACAGTAGTAAGTAGAGGCAAGATAGCAGAAGCCCACTGGGGAGAAACCCCCCCTTCTTTTGTTTCCTTTATGGCTGGTTGGCACATAAGACTAAACCATATTTATTTGTACCACCCTCCCATTTCCCCCCACAACATCTTTATAGGGTAGGTGAGGCTAAGAGAAAGTGACCAGTTCAAAATTACCCAGTGAACTTCCCTGGCTGTGGGTGGACTTGAACCTTGGTATTTTATTGGTAGCCTAACAGCTCAGCCACTGTACTTTACTGCGTTAGTCATTCCAACTCACCAAAACAACCATCTTACCCTTCCCACCAGCACAGTCACTTCTACTTGAGCCAGGCGCAAAGGGCCTCCCATCGGTTTGTGCAAATGAAATGCTACAAAGGTCCTCAAAGCAATCCTGCCTGTCGATCTGTTTTTTTTTTTTACTCATCTAGTGCAGAGTAAATTCATTCACAAAGCTCTTAAAGGTGAACAAACTATGGCAATGCACACTGTTGTTGAGTCCTGGTTTGCCACTAGTTTAGCTTAACACTCTGTTTTATGTGCCATAGGAATGAAAGATGCAGAAAAAGGAAGCCAGTGTCTACACAGAAATTTAAAAAAAACCCAAAACCCTGTGTAACAACATAGACCCACACCTGGTTGAAAAAACCAGCTAAGGTTAAAGCTATCAGGTCTGGCAGCTTTCTTCCCCACAGAGCAACCACTCATAAGCAAACTGAGCAGCAATAAAACTGTTCACTTTTATTACTATTGGTTTCTATAGCTGATGCTCTCAGGTCTATGAGCAAATGATTGTTTGAGGATATATAAGGAAGTAAATCTAACTCAAGGGATATGTGGGGCAGGAATTTATCTTTTCATCAGGAGCTTTGGACTTTTCCCGCGTGGCAATGAGAGCAAAATCAAAAGCTTCTGAGGTTAATAAATTATGTTACATGCATCATCCACATTTTAAGCTACCAAGACCAACAATCTGTTGTATGTTGCTTTCCAGGCACACTAAGACCATTCATTTGGCTATTGTTTCTGATTTGCAAAAATCTCCATGACCACGAGATAGCAAAAAGCAAATATTTATGCCCCAAAGTGTAGCACCGTGCTGCCATCTGGTGGCTTGATGGAATTTTGCAATCTTTACATGGTTAACTCTACTACCGTATTAACATTAGAAAATATATTGAGCTGCCCAAAGTACTATTTTGCCAATAATAATGGGAGAAGGGGAGCAGGATTTAATGCCAAAAATATATTTCCAGGAAGGAAATAACTGAAGCCAAACTGAACCAATAGACTGCATTTTCAGATGGCAAGTAGAACTATGTAATTACTTACACTGCCTCCATTGATGACAACATCTGGATCAACCACATTGCCGACAGATTTAGACATCTTTTCTCCTTTTTCACCAACAGTGAATCCATGAACAATGAGAGTCCTAGAAGAAAGACCTCAGGTAATCCCATGCTTCCTTTAGATTTCTTCTATATACATTCTTAAAAGACAGTGTATATTACCATAGCTGCCCCAAAACTCATCCACCAGCTTACCTATATGGTGCCTTTTTTCGTGTTGCTACGCTAATCAAGAGGGACGACTGGAACCAACCTCCCAGCTGGTCTTTTCCTTCCAAGTATACATCAGCTCTTTCACCTGTATCTAAAAACATAAGCAATGTAGTATTTGTAATTGAGATTCTTAAAAATTCTGAATTATCTACTTGCTTTCAGTGTTGAATCAGCTGAAGTGGAAATCATCTAACAGAAATATGGCAACGTTTACTAAGTTTTAAAAAAAAAATATAGTACTCTGTTACTCAAATGGCAATTCTGAAGTGTTTATAATGGATTTAATTTCTTTTTTTAAAAAAAATAATCAGAATTTTGTTGCTGTTAGGCAAACTTAATTTATAGACTCTTATACCTAGTAATTATGTTATGTTATTGACTTGCCAGATCAATACAGCTTACAACTGTGAACATAATAGAAGGAAAGAAGACAGAACCTTTGACAAATGCAGCTACTGTACCCCTGAAGCTCTAGGAAAGAAAAATTGGAATTTTTCCTCTCTACAAAGCTACTAGAAGCAAATGTTCCTTATAAATCTGCTCACTATAATTATTCAAATTCCATATAAAGTTGTAAGACTGCCTTTCCCTCTAATACTTCAATTAATTTTACAAAAATTATATATTTAGATCTAGCTGTAACTTGCATTTATTGTGGTAAAAATAATTGTTTATTAATAAAAATTCTGAATCAGTGTTATGCAATCTATTGAATATTTAAAGGAATACATTTTTCTTCTCAATCATAATTTGTAAGTCACTTGACTATATTTATGATTATTTTAACCTGATGCATTGCTTTAGCACAATTACACTGGTAATAATTCTGACATAGGGTAATGAGATGCAAGCCACTGATTGATAAGAAAAAATATTCTTTTAAACAATCATGGATATATTGATTTAATGAATAAATTATATTTCTTAGAGACAGTTTATACACTAAGAAATACAAACAAGAGACAGTACATAACAAGGAACTATTTAAGTTTATATTATGTCACTATTTTTATTACTTACGTAGGTCCGTAACAATACTTTTGAAATGTGGTAAAGGGACAGAAAGGTTTTATAACCTAGGTTATAGATAAGAATGTTTATGGAGTAAACTCTTTGAAAAATCTTATGTAAATGGAGAATGTTTTTGTTAAATTGCATATACTGTGCTACTTAACTTAGATGCTACATTCTTCTCCAACAAACATCTTGCAGTTTATCAAAGATCACAAGCTTTAACAATTGATAAAGTTAATTGGGGTTATTATTTACAGTTAGAGGGCATAGGTCCTTAAAATCCTTTTCTGTTGTTATTTGAGCAATGTACTGTGTATCTTTGATAAGAGACTTTAACCCATAGATTAAACACTGTGTTTTAATGGCAAGTACAATTATCTAGGCCTTTTCCTTTAAATACCCTGTCAGCACTAAAGGTAGGCATTGTAAAACAGTATTTTTTTAGTTAAACATTAGTATGATAGCTCTGCAGGAAATTAGGCTGCTGCATTTATCAGTTCTAGAAACTGATCTTGATGGTCACATGTTTTCTTTATCTGATGCTACACTGGCTTCTCCATTTTTAACTAGAGATTTGGCCTAATTGTGCAGGAAGAATTCAAATTATAAAGTTTTAGTAGCTCATAATCTTGCATTAAAATTTCAATTTCTGACTTTCATACAGGTAGATCAAAAGCAGCATGCTTTGCAAGAAAGCCCACTTTAGCCCAACTGTATAAATATATTCCAACTACTAAATCAATTCTAAGTTCAATTCATGTGCATGCACACATGACTGTGTGCATTGATCTTGACTGAGGATCAAGAAAAATATCATTTGAAGTAACAAGTGGCACAGAGTCCTAGTGGACGATTATTTAACCATGAGCCAGCAATGCGCAGCAGCAGCCCAAAAAGCTAATACAATCCTGGGTTGTATAAACACAGGCATAGAATCAAGATCATGTGAGGTATTAGTACCCGCTTTATAAAATCCTAGTAAGACCACATCTGGAATACTCCAGCCAATTTTAGTCACCGTATCACAAAAAAGTTGTTGAGAGTTTGGAAAAAATTCAGAGAAGAGCAACCAAGATTATCAAAGGCCTGGAGACTAAAACATACGAAGAACAGCTGCAGGACTTGGGTTGAAATAGGAAGAAGAAATAGGGGAGCCATGATAGCAGTATTCCAGGGGCTGCCACAAAGAATAGGGGGTTACGTTATTCACCAAAGCACCTGAAGGCAGGACAAGAAGCAACGGATGGAAACTAATCAAAGAGAGAAGCAACCTAGAACTAAGGAGAAATAAATTAGAATTAATTAATTAGAACAATTAATCAGTGGAACAACCTGCTTCCAGAAGCTGTGAATGCTCCAACACTGGAAGTTTTAAAGAAGAGACTGGACAGCCATTTGTCTGAAATGGTATAGGGTTTCCTGCCTGAGCAGGGGGTTGGATTACATGACCTCCAGGGTCCCTTCCTCTTCCTCCTCATTACTACTACTACTACTACTACTGATCAAAGAGAGAAGCAACCTGGAATTAAGGAGACACTTTCTGACAGTGAGAATAATTAACCAGTGGAATAGCTTGCCCCCAGAAATCATGGGTGCTCCATCACTGGAGATTTTTAAGAAGAGGCTAGACAGTCACTTATCTGAGATGGTATAGGTTCTCTTGCTTGAGCAGGGGGCTAGACTAGAAGACCTCCAAGGTCCCTTCCAGCTCTACTCTATTCTAATGTGCAACAGAGGACAATAGTTTCATTGCTTTGCTTTGCCATCTAACACGCTTCTGCAATGTGCTACACATCCAGTTACCCCTGGCCCTAGAATAGAGCAGCTTATAGCCTAAAGAAGGCCCCAGTAGCATGAAAATGAGGAAATATGACTGATGGAATTTTCTGCACACCTTCCTATTATTCTCCTAATAAAGCACACGTTTAACAGGAGATGCCATAGGCTCAGGACCAGTAATATATAACTTAATTTCATAATCCTATTTAAAGTCTCAAACATAGGTAATCTTTCATTCTAATGATTTTATTTTGTTTGTAAATGAAAGAGGAATTTAAAGAAACCCAAATGACCAGTTGAAATAACCAGTGAAATCTTCTAGGATGGCTCCTGTAGCAATGCTGGGAAACAACTACCTATAGCAGGGGTCCTCAACCTTGGCAACTTTTAAGACTTGTGGACTTCAACTCCCAGAATTCCTCAGCCAGCTTGAAGTCCACATGTCTTAAAGTTGCCACGGTTGGAGACCCCTGACCTATAGGGCAGGGACTTTTAGTACAGAGCTGGGCTAATGGCTGTTGCATGATCAGACAATGAACAGTCATTACCTCTCATGGCTAGAGTTCTTATAGTCTCGAAAATTCACCAATAGTGTACCGAAGACTTACATGAATTCACTATACACGTTCTTTCCTTTTTATTTACTGGTTTTATGTTACATTACACACTTGTGGTTGTGGCTTGGAAAGTGCGAAATCATGGAGTTTAAAGTATAGAAAAACAAAGAGCCTTATACCATTATTAAAATGTTGTAGTTCAATTAGGACAGTGAATTTTACACAGCTTAACAATTTCAAATCAAAGTGCAAGAAGTCCTTAGATAAATTCATTCTTGATGATACTATTGCTTCCCTGGGTTTCAAGGAAATTAAAAATAAAAATAAAAAATCCAGGGCCAGCATGTTTTACAGTTCAAAAGATTGCTATCTAACATTTGTGTACTCTTGGTTTAAAGTTCAAAAGCAGTTGATGCCCTACACTAAATTCTGATTCCAACTGCACTGGAGCGTCCTACCATAAGGGATATATATATAAAAGTCTTCTCCATATTCTTATTGTATTTTCAAAATTCGTTGTATTGCCTGAAAATTGAGTAACACATTGTCATCTTAAAACACCTTTCTCTAATTGCCCCTGGATGTAGCTTAATATATTTTCGGGTCAGAGATAATCCAGTGGATCCTTCGCTAAGCACATGACCTCTAATGTCTCTTCCATTTCTATAATAATAATAATAATAAAGTTGGAAGGGACCTTGGAGGTCATCGAGTCCAACCCCCTGCCCAGGCAGAAACCCTACACCATTTCAGACAAAAGGCTGTCCAGTCTCTTCTTAAAAACTTCCAGTGTTGGAGCATTCACCACTTCTGGAGGCAGGTTGTTCCATTGGTTAATTGTTCTAACCAGGGCTTTTTTTCTCGGAGAAAAGGTGGCGGAACTCAAACCTGGCCACGCCCTCATCAAACCCTAGGACCGCCCCTTTAGAGAACAGGAATGCAAGTAAAATTTGGGAGGGGCTATTTCCGGTGCGGCCGGCCCGGAAAAAGGTGCCGGAACGCGGTTCCGCCGCGTTCCGGCTGAAAAAAAGCCCTGGTTCTAACTGTCAGGAAGTTTCTCCTTAGTTCTAGGTTGCTTCTCTCCTTGATCAGTTTCCACCCATTGCTTCTCGTCCTGCCTTCAGGCGCCTTGGAGAATAGCTTGACTCCCTCTTCTTTGTGGCAGCCCCTGAGATATTGGAACACTGCTATCATGTCCCCCCTCGTCCTTCTCTTCGTTAAACTGATTCTATAGTTACTTCATGAAGTGCAAGCCCAGCTATGTTTAAAATTTACCAGGCAATTCTGAAATATTTTTGAATTCAGAACTTCTTACCTTCTAAAACATGAGCCCAAGATGTTCCACTGTCAAACCAAATATCCAACACATCTTGTCCTTGTACATATTCCTGGATATCAGGATTAGCAGCCTGATTTAAAAATATATGAGTTAAAAACATGAATTAAGAAAATAAGGACAACTTAAATTCTTCCATTCCTATTTCTGCGCCAAAGGACCAGTAACAGCATTATCACCAATTTTCTTAACGGCAACATGAATAAGAGAACATTGCTGTATTTTGGATGTTTATTTGTATGCACATTACAAAAATGAACCCACGTTGTTCTTTTTGTTGGCATCTTAAAAATGACCAAATTATGCAATAAACCTTCTTGGAGTACAGTCCATTGCACCTGATTATGTAACTTTTTCACCTGACTGTAACTGTATACACACACACACACACACACAGTTGTACACATAAGATGCTTATGATATTGCCTTAAATCTCTGCTGTTTCATGATATCCCCTTTGGGTAGATCTGGGAAATCATTTTCCCAGAAATAATTGTCAATGCTGTATTCTATGTTGGCTTACATTCAAAGTACATTGGCCTATACTTTAGAACCATGGTACTTGTTGGAAAGTCCCCAGAATGTTACAGCAATATCACTTAGACTAGCTCACTACTATGAATCAGATTCAGGTTAACCCTTCATTTGCCAGGCCTTTGGATTTCCTGAATCCTGACTTTTAATTTCACACTTCAGTTATTCTTCTGTAGCTCAGATCTTCATAGAGGGCTTTCCATTGTCCCTAAATTACCTTTGCCAGAGCTTCTTTGGGAAGAAGCTGTTCAATGGGAAGTGTCCACCAGGCATCACTGCCATGTTGCTCCACTAGTTTAATAACATTCTCAGTGCTTTTTCTACAAGGAAAAGAAAGGAATCAGTGACAGACAGACAGGAAATTATTAATCTGTGTTCTGTAGTATAACATTAATTGGGAAAACCAGGAGCCATTAAAAGTTTTCACATGTAAGAAAGAGCTACAGTGTAAATTACAAATAAACAATTTTTTATATATAAATCTATTTAAGATAAACTGTGAAAGGACTGAAATAGCAAGTGAGTAAAAAACACAGCTGTGCAAAGCTACTTCTGCACACCTTGATCATTAATCAAAATGCTTCAGTTTAATAATACCTAATCTTAGCACTCCTGAACTTTTCTTCCTATGGATGTGCCCTGCTTTTATGCTATTAACCAAAGTTAAATAAGGGCCCCAACTTTTGATTTGCAGGTGGTTTCTGAATCTCAAGGTGGTTTCCCACCTAAATTCATTAGAGAATCATGGATTTTCATTGCTGTAAATTTTCTTTGCTTTTCTAACATTCTAACATTCTAACAGCATCATAAAAAGGGGCTAAAATTCTACTCTTTCTCTTTTATGATGTCATCAAATCATCATCATACCCCTTGCAGCTAATAATTTTTAATTTTTGTTGCAGCTGCAAAGGTTTCTCTCTCCTAAACTAAGGAATATACAATACTTGATGAAAAACTTATACAGGTTATGCTTCCTCTGCAAGTGAGGAGGGAATGACTTTAAGAACACCTAGAGCAGGGGTGTCAAACTCACAATGTCACATGACGTGTCGCGACGTATTGTGACTTTTTTTGCCATTGCTGGCAATGGGGTGGGCACAGTTTCGCTATGATGCATCCAGCCCGCGGGCAGGCAGTTTGACACCCCTGACCTAGAGCGGTCTTTTCAAAATGCTGCTTATTAGCCATGATGGATAATAATGAAGTGAATGAAGACATCTGGAAGACACCAAGTTTCTAAAGATCATCTGGGGTATGGAATGAGGATATTGTGCTGATCCTACAAAGATGGTTGAAGTGAGTCTCAACTATTTAACAGGCACACTTTTTTTATCAAATTAAATCCTTTATCAAAATTTAAAAAATACAACTTGTAGTTTTCTTGCAAATATTATAAATGCATGCATGCTATTCTATCAGTTATTTGCAATAAAACTGATTAGGGTCAATTTTTTTTTCAAAGGGTGGGCTGTTACCATATAACTTTCTTCTGTTCCTACAACTTCTAATCCATAATGAAATACTCTGAATAAAGAAATTAATGATATCATACCAAGAACAGCAAATGCAAAAACTGTAATATGATTAATGGCATTTAAATTTACCTACCATGCATGTATTCTTTTGGGATAGAACAAGACATATAAAACTAAACATCAAATAATGTATCTATTTGGGGCTACTGAAAGCAGCAATGCAGTTGTTTAAGATTCAGAAAAATACATTTTAAGGTTTTATTTAGAATAGAATTAGTAATATAAATTAATACAAGCCTAAACTGCTTTATTATTATCATATATAAACAGAGATGGATTTTTTCAACAAATAATCTTACTAAATATAGGGGAAATATATGAAAACGTTGTAAAAAAGGTTTAAAAATCACAAGGTCCTCAATTTGTGTGACTAGAGAAATTGGGCTTTTATGGGAGAAGATTGCCCATATCTAGAGATTTAATCCTAAAAAGAGTCTTTCAAGATTTCACAATAAAAAAATATATATTTCTAGTTCTGGCTTCAAGGTTCTTTTCACGGAAAATGACTTCTTCTAATGCCATATTTTGCCTGCCTAAAGGTAATTACAGGGAAGAAAGAAATGCTTGTAGCTGTGCTTTAAAATTGAGAATATGGTATAACAAATTCCTTAAACTCACAAGCCAGTATATATATATTTTCAGATTTATTTCCTGAAGAAATTAGAATTAACATACTATATAAAACAACATATAGTTTCCGAAGATTCTCTTGTATCCCATAAAGTATAAAAAAAGTTTTTTATAATTAAAAAAGCATGTGTGCCAATAAACTTGATATAAATATTAACTATAATCATTGATAGCTCACTGTTCTTGCTCCTTATAAAATGAATGATTTTGCGATGATTTCGTAACGTTATTAACGTAACGTAACGAGGAATATACATTAGATTATCCTTAAAACCTTTCCAAAACCTGTTTGTTTTCTCTTAGAAGCCATTCCAGTGGCTCTTGCCAAAATGATTACAAATATCAGAAATATGTTTCCTGTTCTCAACTGTATAATTTGTGTTTAAAAAAAAAACCCCAACAACTTTAACTTAAAAGTTCTCTCTGCAGTGTACATTCAACACCTTCCTCAAATAACGACTTATCGCTCCTACAAATGGCAGGCCAGAGTTTGAAAACCATAATTCACAGTGTAAGCAACAGGAGCCCTGCTGTAAAACTTTGCCCTACATTCGTATGCCAGATTGGGCAGAACTCCTATTACGTGTCATTCTCTTAGGTTTCTAGTCTGGAAATCCACAGAGCAATTCACGCTACCATGACGCCAGCCAATCATTTTGAACCCTGATATTGATTCCGCCAAATGCTTATTTAGTGAGAAATTAAGCAGCATTGAGATATTTTTCAGGCGTGGAAAGGAACAGATGCTGACCATCCTTGCTCCTCTTAAAAGCTCGGAGTGCCAGGTAACTTCTTCTTTTTTTTAATGTAACATGCATCTGTTTTTTTTTCGAACTATTTAAGAATAGTGATATTGTCCGTTTACAAAATGCACTTGTATTCTGGATCACAGTGACTGAAGGATTAGATGATTCAAGCTGATTTAAGGCATTTCTTTTAAGCAAAGGGCAGCAACTTGCAGCAATCTGGAAAATCTTAACACATCTTTAACCCTGCTTTTCAAGTTAAACGGGAGCACGAAGAAAGAAGCTGCTTTAGCAAATAAAGTAATTCAACTTAAACTCGAGTCAGACCAACACAAATATTTATACTAATTACAAGTTTATAACTTACTACTTTTATCCATGAACGTTCTTAAATGTATTCAAAATTATTCAGGATTAATCTATAACAATCAGCGGTATTTTCTTTTTAAAGCTGAAAATATTTAAGACTTATAGCTTCATATTTAAGACTTATAGCTTCATATTGCATTAAGCTTTATACGTAAGTCCTTCACAATCAGTGTTTTAATTTCAAAGATATGTTTCATCCCTAAACGTATGTCTTTCTGTTATAATCAGTTTCTGTTTTTTAAACAGTATATGTTATGCCCTTTATCACAATATCAAAGGGCTGTTTCTTTAGAAAGACTTGTCTATTTTCAAACTCAGTTTCCATTCTTTTTACAGAGCCTTTGTTGGACAACTGACACCTGCTGCTGTTTATGTCATTTTACACAGTGCTCATGGAGTGGCAGTAATGTATAAGGTCCCAAATTCTCACAACATTCATTTTGGGTATCTGTAGAGGAGAAAGAGTACCAATTTGCAATAATATGAAAGAAAAGGTAAATTCTTTTTCCCATGTAGGCTCAGAGAGGCAGATAACTAATGGCTCTTAAACAGTGTTATCAAGTGTAACAGCAACTCCATGTGGAATAAGCCTCTTTCCAGTGGAGGTGGTGTTACTTTTGAAAGCCACTGATCTATTGACTGAAGAAGTAAATTATATGGATAATAATTAAAATCAACCAAATTTGTTATTACAACTACGTATTATTACCTACATACCACTTCTACTGGTAATGTTTGTGGG